>NC_029780.3:110338675-110377399 GCF_000817695.3 Arachis duranensis | reverse complement strand
ATAATCACTAATTCATACCCAACATCATCATCATCCAACCTAACCTTTCAACACGTGGCATTGGATGAACCCGACAAGCCACAAATCCTTTCATGGCTCTCCTCCAAGTCCATGGCACCGCCTCTGCCGCCGCGCCGCGCCTTCGTCATTGCCCGGTTCCAAAAGCAGTCACTGGAGATCACAGTGGACTTGTCAACGCGCTCCATAATCTCAACAAGAGTCTACAAGGGGCATGGCTTCCCCACGTTGACTTTTGTGGAACAGGGTCTTGTTTCACAGCTACCATTCAGCTATGAACCCTTCAAGGACTCGCTCAACAAGAGGGCTCTCAACATGTCTCAGGTTGTGTGTGCTGCCTTCACTGTTGGTTGGTTTGGAGCGGAAAAGACCAAAAGGGTCGTCAAAGTTAAGTGTTATTACACAAATGGAACCGCCAATCTTTATGCTAGGCCTTTGGAAGGTGTGGCCATGGTGGCTGATCTTGATGAAATGAGAATCCTTTCTTTCTCTGACAGGTTTGGGATTCCGGTGCCTAAAGCCGAAGGCACTGAGTACCGATTGTCGAAGCTGAAGCCACCCTTTGGTCCTAAGCTTAATGGGGTAAATGTCACGCAACCACATGGACCTGGATTCACCATTGATGGTCACTCTGTAAGGTTCGTTATCATCATTTTTTTCTATCATATTAGTCAATTATTTTCATATTTGTCGCATTCATAATTTCATTAGGAAACAAACATATACTAGTGCCTCTACGAGACCATTATTGCCTTTGTTTCATTCTTTTGTTTGTTTGCAAGATTGGTGCCTTGTTGGTTTATCTCTCATATGCTTCGGTTAAATGTAAATGAGTGTGATATTTTTATGAGAAAAACTAAAAAACTTTGACTACTACTCATATACAATGAAAATTAGAAGTAAGACTCGAATCCGCAACCTTTAAAGATTATGTTATTTGAATTATAATAAATTAAAAAATACATAATAAGTAATTTTAATATACAAATAATATTTTTATTTTAAATATATAATAAAATATAAAATATATATTAAAAATAAATAAAATAATATATATTTATATTTCAATATATAATGAATAATTTAATTATTTTTTAGTGCGTACATGATATTTTTGTTGAGAAAGTATATATGAAATTTCTTTTATTAATATTAATTTAAATAATTTAACCATAATTAAGGGTGATTGATTGGATTTGGTGTGATCAGTTGGGGCAACTGGAAATTCCATTTGGGGTTCGACTTTCAGGTTGGGGCAATAATTTCATTGGCCTCAATCTATGATATTGAAAAGCAGAGGTATCGTGAGGTGCTATACAGAGGATTCATATCAGAGGTGTTTGTGCCATATCAGGACCCCACCGAGGAATGGTACTACACAACTTACTTTGACTGTGGCGAATACGGCTTTGGACAATCTGCATCTTCACTTGAGCCTCTCACAGATTGCCCTCCCAATGCTCACTTCTTAGATGCATTCTATGCCGATGCCAATGGCAATCCAGTTAAGATAACTAATGCTTTCTGCATCTTCGAGAAGCACGCCGGTGATATCATGTGGCGTCACACAGAAATCGCAATCCCAAATCAACTGGTACCATTTTCTTCTTCCATCTTTTTCTTTAATCTATATAGATAATTACTAAATTAGTGGGCACATTTGTATAAAATAATATAAAGTAAATGGTTAAATTCGTCTAAAAAAACACAAATTTTTTAAATTGATTCGTTGAAAGATTTTTTTTAATTAAATCTGTTTTTAAAGATTTTAAATTAATCACATTTGTTATTTCCTCACTTCTGTTATTAATAATGTTGAAATTTGTTAATGCGGCGTTAAATAACATTATACTGATTGGAATCTATGCATAATGCCTGAATCTAGTATTGTAAATAGGTTTAATTACTTTTTGGTCCTATAGTTTTGCAAAAATTTTAATTAGGTCTCTATATATTTTTTTAAATTAGGTTTTTATACTAATTTTTTTTAATTAAGTCTCTCTTAATAATAATTGGTTTAATTGTATAAGGATCCAACTAAAAAAAATGGTGTAGGGACTCAAATAAAAAGAAAAAAAAAGTGTATGGACTCAACTGAAAAAAAAATTAATGCAAAGACCCAATTAAAAGAAAAAAAAGTATAAAGACCTAATTAAAAATTTTGTGAAACTATAGAAACCAATAAAATAACAACAATATTAGGGAACCAACTCTATATAAGCCAAGAATCAGCCAACTGGTAACCGGATGTTGCTATTAATAGACACACGGATGTTTCTTTTTCTTGTAAATTGGATGGTTTTAGATATAATTTCTATGTTTCATGTGTTACGCATTACTAAAACATAATTAATTATATGGAATCAACTAATGAATGATCAAAGCATCTGTTCCGTGATTCTCTCCTTGGTCAACAATAATTTAACAAACAAATTAAATTATAAATTAATAAATCTAATTATAATTAATTATGTTGTTCCATTCTTAGCTGATTATTAGTTCTTCCATATACTTTTCCATAAAATAATTAAACCTAATAAATAATTTGGCGGCATGCCCATTTATAATAATGTCCATTTGTGATGTGATGATTTTGCTGTTAGATAACCGAGGTTAGGGCAGATGTAAGCCTAGTGGTGAGAATGGTTTCAACTGTGGGCAACTACGACTATGTCATTGACTGGGAGTTTAAGCCAAGTGGTAGCATCAAATTCGGGGTAAGGATTAAGGTTTAATTAATTCTAGCCAATGCTGATTTAATTACTAATTAATTAGTGACAATAATTAGGTTGGGCTTACTGGAATATTAGGGATGAAGGGAGGGACATACATCAACACGGATCAAATTAAAGGGGAGACAGACATCCACGGCACATTGCTAGCAGATAACACAATTGGTGTGTACCATGACCACTTCTTTACCTACTACCTTGATCTTGACATTGATGGTCAACGCAACTCATTTGTGAAAACCACCTTGCAGACTCAGAAAGTCAAAGATCCCAAGATCCCTAGAAAAAGTTACTGGACAACTGTGAGTGAGACTGCTAAAACGGAAGCTGATGGGAGAGTGAAGCTGGGGTTGGAAGCTGCTGAGCTGGCAGTGGTGAATCCTAACAAGAAAACAAAACGGGGAAACAAGACTGGCTACCGGTTGTTACCGGGGTCAGTTGCACATCCTCTTCTGGTAAGTGATGATTACCCTCAAATTCGAGGGGCATTCAGCAATTATAATGTTTGGGTCACACCTTACAACAAATCTGAAAAATGGGCCGCTGGATTATTCGTGGATCGTAGTAGAGGGGATGATACCTTGGCCGTTAAGAGCAGGAAGAATAGGGAGATAGAGAATGAAGA
The DNA here is from genome assembly GCF_000817695.3 of Arachis duranensis. NCBI lineage: Eukaryota > Viridiplantae > Streptophyta > Magnoliopsida > Fabales > Fabaceae > Arachis > Arachis duranensis. Next base: position 110,374,024 of record NC_029780.3, on the reverse strand, counting down.
TATAGTGTTGTGGTACACGATGGGGCTTCACCATGTTCCTTCACAGGAAGATTATCCGGTTATGCCAACGCTTAGTGTTGGATTTGAACTTAGGCCAACCAATTTCTTTGAAGCCAACCCTGTCCTTAAAGCAATAGTTAATTAGTTCCCTTATCTTTGCACTTCATTGAAATTTGAAACCATTCACCACTCTTGTAATTTCTTCAATTTACACGACTATAATAAATTAATAATGTAATGTTATTAAGTCAATACTTTGATTAAGTATAATCATCAATCAATTAAAAAGCGACCCTATTTTTTATTTTGTTATACCAAAATGTTACTGTATGTCATTTATCAAACCAAAATATTAATAAAAAAAATTATTAGGTCTTTAAAATTTATTATTTTTAGTCATTGTCTAATTTTTTTAATCTAATAATTTTATAATATCTTTTTAATTTGTATTTTTAAATATTAATAATTCACCGTATTAATAAAAAATAATAAATTTTATTAATTCTCTAATATTCTTCTTACTAAAAAAATACATAATCACATTCTAAACACCGTATTAATAAAAAATAATAAATTTTATTAATCCTCTAATATTCTTCTTACTAAAAAAAATACATAATCATCACATTCTAAACATTATTAATCAAAAGTCCACAATATATAGCATACTCATTGAAATTTGAAACCATTCACCACTCTTGTAATTTCTTCAATTTACTCGGCGACTATAATAATGTAGTGTTATTAAGTCAATCCGTTATGATTTAAGTATAATCATCAATCAATTAAAAACCTATCCTATTTTTCGAAGGGTTTTGTTTAGTGTTTAACTTTTACCTAAATTATTTTTTATAATAATTTTAAAATATTTAAAGTTTTTTAATTTTTATATTTTTAAATTTAAAATTAATTATTTTACCTATTTTAGTAATTATGCAATACTTTTTAGGTACCATAGCAAACACCTTTTTCGAATTGAAAAATCTTATTTATAAACTAAAATTAGTCACTAAAATCAGCTACCAATGTATTTGTATATAAATACATATGTAAATTAATTTATTTTTAATATGTATTTATATTCTAGCATATATTTTATACTGGTAACTGATTTTAGTGGCTGATTTTTGTGTACATATAGCATAATTTTTTTTCGAATTGAAAATATTATTTATACACTAAAATCAGTCACTAATGTATTTGTGTATAAATACATGTATAGTTTAATTTATTTTTAATATATATTTATATTCTAACATATATTTTATACTAGTGATTAACTTTAATAATTGATTTTAATATACATATAACATAACCCTTTTAAATTTGTTATACCAAAATGTCACTATATGTATGTCAGTTATCAAACCAAAATAATAACTAAAAGAAAAATACTAAAAAATCTATAAAATTTATTATTTTTAGTCATTAACTAAATTTTTTAATCTAATAATTTAATAATATATTTTTAATTTATATTTTTAATATTAATAATTAAATTATCAATTATAAAATAATAAATTCTACTAATTTTTTAACATTTTTTTGTATTATTATTATTATTATTTTCTCTCGTGACAAATATTTTTTTTGTTCTTTATAACAAAACAAAAAGGTTAAATCTAATGATATATTAAATTAGTTTCAGCACATTTGTTTCTAAATTAATAAGAGATGCTACATTTAGTTCTTTATGTAGTCATCAGGTTCTAACCGGCGGCCATTATCATTGATCAAAAGTCCGCAATAGCAATCGCATATATATCTTCCTGCCATGTTTTAATAATTAAGTCAAACGAAAAGTTGTTAGATTTAAATTGTAGATAATGACACACATTCTATGTAGCGTCCTCCAATTGCAAAGGTTACGTTACGTTGTTGTATTTTATTCCCCGAAGAGGTTGGTAAGTAATACTTAGGATACTTTCCTCCGGATGTATAATAGGACGATACATACATATATACCTGCTGTACATAGTCTTCCTTTAAATATTTTAAGGGTCTTTTAGAATAATATCTTGAGTTCTATCTATCTTTCTTTTGAACAAACTTTTTTTATTTTTAAAAAAATTATACTAAAAAATTATCTGAATTTATTATTTTTAAATCCAAAAATTCTGGTATACACATTTCAACTACTTATATTTTATTTTTTATTTTTTATTGACTAAAGTAGGTATTATAGTTATTAAAATCAAATCGAATCAATTCATTCAACCAACAAACCAATAAATCAAATTTTATATCAATTTAGTTTGATATTTAGACCGTAAAAGATAAAAAACCGAAACAAAACGATTAAATTTAAAATGAACTGGTAAAATGAATTTAATTGAACCACTTAAAATTTAAAATTCTCTAAAAAAATGTCCTTCACAGCCACTACCCGACCATGTTTTTTGTTAATATATATACAAATTATATAATATATATATCATTTCTGTTTCATATTATTTTCAAATAGTTAAATATTCTTAAAATATTAAAAAAATATGCGTATTAAATTTTAATTTAAAATTTTTTATTTAACAAATATGGTAGCTATAGCTAGGAGTTTATACTATAAATATAAGGACAATCGTTAGTTACTATTGGACATAGTTTTCAAACCATGAAGAACTTCATCTTCTTCTTCATTGTGTTCACCACCATTATTTGGAGCTCGAACGTAGAGTGCAGCAGCCACCTTCACCCACTTGACCCCATAACCCCTTCCGAAATCAACCTTGTCCGTACCATAATCCTCAAAGCCTATCCACCAGAAACCTCAAAAAACAGCACCATCGCCTTCCAATACGTGGGCTTGGATGAGCCACAAAAATCAACCATCCTTTCATGGAAATACTCCAAAACCAAAACCCCACCACCAGCGCGGAGAATCTACGTCATTGCGCGGTTCAAGAAACAGTCTCTTGAGATAATAGTGGACTTGTCAAGACGCTCCATCGTGGGAAGCAAAGTGTACAAAGGCCATGGCTACCCTATGTTAAACATTCAAGAACAAGTCGCGGCGTCGGTACTACCATTCAGCTATGGACCCTTTAAGGAGTCAGTGAAGAAGAGGGGACTGAACATATCGGAGGTTGTGTGCTCCGACTTCAGTGTTGGTTGGTTCGGAGAGAAAAAGACGAAAAGGTTGCTGAAGATAAAGTGTTACTACACAGAGGGGAGTGTTAACTTGTACATGAGGCCGTTGGAGGGTGTAGAAGCGACGGTTGACATGGATGAGATGAAGATCGTTGATTACAAGGATAGGTATGTGGTGCCGATGCCGAAGGCGGAGGGGACTGAGTACCGTGCTTCCAAGCTGAAGCCTCCTTTTGGTCCTATCCTCAAAGACATATCCCTCATGCAACATGCTGCTCCTGCTTTCAACCTCCATGGTAACACTGTAAGGTAATTAATAATAAGAAAAATACTAGAAAGTCATCCAAATTTATTATTTTTAATTAATAATAAGACTCTTTAGCATTTAGTTGCCTTCGCTTTCACATCTAACTACTGTGATTTTTCTCCTTGGAAAAATATTGTCCAAGTTTGAACTTTCTAAAAGAAAAAAAAAATCAAATTATTGAGAACTTATTATAAAAATATGAACATTATTTATTATAAAAATCCATTTAAACAAGGATGTTGTTGAGCTACACAGAGTGGAATGGTTGTGATCCTTTTAGAATGTGTGTGGTTCAAGTATTACTTTGTTATAAATATTTTATTCCTATGGGAATCAAAGATATCCAAGAAAAAGGTGGGAATTAAAATGATGGTATTTTGATTCTCGAAAATCAAACTTGCTTAAAAATAGTTTTTCAAACTTTGAATCAAACATGGAAATATGATATTCCTATCTTAAAATTTCTAAAAATTATTTATAATTCCTTCACCCACACACACCGTTAGTGGTTGATGGTAATACCGGAGATGTCAGGGAATTGGTTTCTTTGTTTACAATATTTTTATGTTTTTATTTGTGTGTGTTTTGTTCCACTTTAATGTGTTATAAAAATCTCGTTGCTGGTTCATTGACACTATTGGAATGAACACAGTTGGGCGAACTGGGAGTTTCATGTTGGATTCGACGTTAGAGCTGGCCCAATAATTTCTCTGGCTTCAGTGTATGATCTGGAAATGCAGAAATATCGGCAAGTACTATACAGAGGCTTCATATCAGAGCTTTTTGTTCCATACCAAGACCCCACTGAAGATTGGTACTACACATCCTATTTTGACAGTGGAGAATTTGGGTTTGGACAATCTGCTTCTTCACTTGAGCCTCTCACTGATTGTCCTTCCAATGCTGAGTTCTTAGATGCATTCTTTGCTGATGCCAATGGCAAACCTGTTAAGATACCTAATGCTTTCTGCATCTTTGAAAAGTATGCTGGTGACATCATGTGGCGTCACACGGAAGTCGCAATCCCAAATGAAGTGGTACGTTTTCACATGAAGACAACTTTACGTGAATAGTCGCTTATTTATCTTTTGTGTGGTATATGCAGATAACGGAGGTGAGGCCAGATGTAACACTTGTTGTGAGAATGGTGTCAACTGTTGGAAACTATGACTATATTATAGATTGGGAATTTAAGCCAAGTGGTAGCATCAAAGTTGGGGTAATACGATAAAGACATATTATTATTTGTTTGGTTATGTTATATGCATGCACGCATGCAATGGTAAGTAATTAATTATTAATAAGAGTGTTGATGTTTGAAAATGGAAATAGGTTGGGCTTACTGGAATATTAGAGATTAAAGCAGGGACATACACTAACACTGAAGAAGTAAAAGAAGACATATACGGCACATTGCTAGCGGATTATACCATTGGTACCTACCATGACCACTTCTTAACCTATTATCTCGACCTTGACATTGATGGGGAGCACAACTCCTTTGTCAAGAACACTTTGGAGACTGCAAGAGTCAAAGATAGGAAGATACCAAGGAAAAGTTATTGGACTGTTGTCAGCGAAACCGCTAAGACTGAAGCTGATGCCAAAATCAAGCTGGGGTTGAAGCCTCTTGAGCTAGCAGTTGTTAATCCAAATAAGAAGACAAAGCCTGGAAATAAAATTGGGTATGGTTTGATCCCGGGTTCAGTGTCACACCCACTTATGCTGAGCGATGATTTCCAACAAATCAGAGCTGCATTCACCAACTATAATGTTTGGGTTACGCCATATAATAAATCTGAGAAATGGGCTGGTGGATTATTTGTTGATCGCAGCAGAGGTGATGATACTATAGCTACTTGGACTCAAAGGTACATGACTAATATTGTTTTCTAATTAAAGACTTATTAATGTGATGTAGTTGATTGAGTTTTCATAACTGAATGTACAGGAATAGGGAGATAGAGAACAAGGACATAGTGTTGTGGTACACAATGGGATTTCATCATGTTCCATCACAGGAAGATTTCCCAATAATGCCAACCTTGACTAGTGGCTTTGAGCTGAGGCCTACTAATTTCTTCGAGAGAAACCCTGTTCTTAAGACTAAATCACCTGAACCTGCGCACTGGTCTAATTGTACTAAATGAATGATTCAATCAGATATTGTTAATTTCGTTGTAATTTGCTGATTTCATTTGTACCAACCAACATCTCTTCTCGAATAAGATTATAATGTATAGTGTTAGTTTATGTTTTCATGTCTAATACAAAGTGAAATAATGCATCAGGTTCTATGTTCCTAACTTGTTTTATCTCCGTCCCTGGAAAGAAAATTAGATAAAATATGCGAATGATTATATCATTATGTAATTTATTGCCATGTTGGTTTGCTGGATCAAGTTCATTGAATGTATTATTCAAAGCAATGGATTGCTGTCGAAAAAGTTAGCAGGCCTGAGTTCAAATCCAGCATGAATTGCTGGCATTGCAGGGAAATCTTCTTGGTAAGGAACGTGATGAAGTCCTATGGTGTGCCACAATACTATGTCTTTATTCTCAATCTCTCTGTTCCTTTCACTCCAAACGGCTAAGCCATCATCTCCACGGCTCCTATCAGAGTAGAACCCACCAGCCCACCTTTCTGACTTGTTATAGGCGGTCACCCAAACTTGATACTGTGTGTAAGATGCTCTTATTTGTGGATAATCATCTTCGGATAGAACAGAGGTAACCGGCTGTGAACCGATCAGCCGGTAGCCCACTTGGTTCCCTACCTTTGTCCTTTTGTTGGGGTTCACTACCAATAGCTCAGCCGGCTCCAAGCCGAGCCGAATTCTAGCCTCGGCTTCCCCCTTAGCGGCTTCTCTAACAACAGTCCAATAACTCTTCCTTGGTGTTCCAAATAACCCATTTGTTGCTCTTTGCTTTTGTAACTTGGCATTGATGAAGGAGTTTTGACTCTCATCAATGTCAAGGTCAAGATAGTAGGTTATGTGGTGATCATGATTATTGGCTATGGTGTTTTCTGCCACTAAGGTTCCAAACACTTTTTCTGATGATGATATTATCTCATTGTTTTGTGTATATGGGACTGCTTTCATCTCCAATATGCCTGTTAGATCCACCTATATATCAATCAAAATATCTTAGAAGTGCTTAATTCCTGAAGCACTAATTAAATAGACATGAAAACACAATGAAATAATCTTACTCCAACTTTTATGCTGCCACTCCTAAGAAATTCCCAATCAAGAACATAATCATAGTTTCCCACAGTAGCAATCATTCTCACTACCAAATTAATTTCAGGCTCTCCATTTCTTATCTGCACCAAGAAAAATGGAACAGCATCATGTATTATAATAAGGTGATTAGCTGAAAATTGTTACACATATCTGAACTATCATTGTCAATCTTTAATAATAGATATTTTCTATTGTACCTATCACTCACTTGCCTAACTCAAATATAAAAATAGAGGTGGATCTCAATAATAATAACAATAGTAATAGCTGTGTTGAATCATATACCATTTTGATGGGATTATTGATTTCCATGTGCCTCCAAGCCACATTTCCAGAACGCCTCTCAAAAATGCAAATAGCCCTTGGAACTTGTTGAACCTCTGCATTAGGTCCAGCCATGAAGCCATCCATGAAGACTGCATTCAAAGGGCAATCAATCCCTGGTTGCAGGCTATCAGCTGCACGTCCAAAACCAAATTCTCCAGCATCCATGAAAGTCCTAAAATACCATTCCTCTGTTGGATCCATGTAAGGCACAAATGTTTCAGACACATGACCCCTATACATCACCCTCCTATATTTTCTCTCCCTTTCATCAAATATTGAAGCAGTGGATATTATCATCCCTGCCCTTGCATTGAACCCAACATGGAAAACCCACTTATCCCATTTCACATCATTCCCACTCATGCTGAATCCAATAGCATTATTATCTGATACATTAATATCACTAAGGTTTCTCATTGAAGACTGAAAGTCTGTGCCTTCAGCTTTAGGCAAAGGTGCTTTGTACCTATCATTGTACATTGTGATCTTCATTGAATCAACATCAACCAGAACTGTGATTCCCTCAATAGGCCTAGCCCACACATTCACTGAACCACCTCTATAAAAACATGCCACTTTGAGTTCTCTCCTTGTGATCTCTTCTCCATACCAACCAATTGTAAACGGCACACAAGAAACTTCTGAGAGATTCAAGCCTCTCTTGCTTATTGATTCTTTGAATTTGGGGTATTGAAGGGGCAACTTGCTTGCTTGGAAAAGCTCGGTGAATGTGAATGGGGGGTATCCATGGCCATTGTAGATTCTGTCAGATACAATGGAGCCTCTTGTTAGGTCAAGTACAAGCTCGTGTGTGTCACCATTGGCTCTAACAACTACCTTGGCTTGACGAGGAACAGTTACACTAGGCTTGTCTTTTGTGTTGTTCTTTGAAGATAGCCACTTTAGGACATCGTCTTTGTTGGGTTCTTCAACATCCACAAAGTGATAGGTTAAGTTAGGAATGGCACCAAGGTAAGAATTTTGAACTATGTTTCTTGTATTGTTGATTTCAGATGGTGAGAGAGGGTCTAAAGGGTGTGATTTTGTGAAGCTAATTATGAATATCAGAAAAAATGCTATAACAATAATAATCATGTGTGCTGCTGCTTTATCAAACATTTTGATTATATTCATAATAATTATGTTTGGGATATAACTAATATGATGCAACCTCCATTTATATTTCTAGCACTGATGATTTAAATGTTGAGTGTATTCTAATGAATTAAGAAAATAGTAACAACCAACCAAAATTTTGTTGTCAAGATAAAGTGATTTACGTTAGAATGATCCCAAAGATTCTGACTTGGTAATAACATTAGTGATTATTAGTCAATGCGTTTAACGGAATCATATTCCTTTCTCTACTGGCCAAGAAACAATTGAGTAAATTAAACTTTCTTAATGAAATAATTATGCATGCTTATTTAGGACAATTATTTTAAAGCCGGGAACAGCGCCGCCGTTTGATTTTCAGCAATATCTATCTATATTATATACAAGTTTTTTCTTGAGTTTACACCAAGAATGATATTAATAATTTATATTTGTTTGCTTTACTTGTACATTGAAACAAGAGTATGTGATTATTACTCATTAGCGTGCTTATCTTCGATGACATGCATATGTTACTCTTGAAAAATGAAATGAACCACGTGAAAGATCGAGTTTTAAGAATAATGAACACTAAATTCCTTTATATTTATTTGGTTCCGTTTTTAAGCTACATATATAGATTGCTTTGAGATGAACAAGAAGAAGTGTTATGAATCCAAATCATTGACGTCAAATTAAGAATGGTCATGACAGAACATTGTTGCGTGACATGAGTTGGATTTTTTTTTTTTTTATCAAATGGATTGAACAATTCCTAATTTTAAGTATCAGGGCATTAAGAGACAAAACATCTTTGTGACTTTGTCACTACATCACATGCCTCAGCCGGCTTGAGCGTATTAACTTGTTACCACCGGTTTTTTGTTTTTGGTCACCGCCTCTCTTTTTGTTGAGTCGGTCCAACCTAAATCGTCACCACACGTGGTTAAAATTTTGGGCTCGGTCCAATTTGGGCTTGGCCAAACATATATTGGATCACTTTTTATTTTAAGTCTACACCAGCTCAGAGAGGGAGTCTGGCTATGTCCAAAGAAAAAAAAAAAAGAAGACTAATCTTCGTCCTCAGTATAATAAAAAAGAAAAATGATCCTAATTGTAATTTGTTCAACGTAATATTAAATAGGGCTTGAATGCTGGTTAAATTCCCAGTCCGAATTGAAATGTACAAGTATTGATTCTAACATTTTATGAGAATTTTCTGCAGTAAATATTTTACCAATTAAAAATAGCATCTATCTACTTAATATACTAAAACTGAGTTTCCTCCAATTACTAAAGGTGACGTGTCAATTTCTCATGCCTCTATTTTCCCTCCAAAATGAATGAAATTTTTTACATTCTAAATTATTTTATAAAAAATATCTTCATTGTAATTATATTATAATTAATATTTAATGAATAATATATAATTATATTATTTTAGGAACATATCTTCATTATAATTATATCAAATCAATATTTAATGCACTATTAAATTTCTTATTAATTATCAATTAAAAATACTTTTAATCATTTTAATGATAATAATAATTAGTATAATTATATTATAATTAGTATTAGAAAATGAATGATATATAGTTATAATGGTCAAATTGTCATTTCTTCAAAATCTATTACTTTAAATTATAGAAAAATGATTAAAAATATTTAAAAAATTATTTAATTATAGTAAAATGAATGATACATAAAAATTGTCAAATTGAATAAAAAATTGGAGCATCTTCAAAGCGAATAATTAAATTTATTTTAGAAAAATATCTTTAATTAATATAATTATATTATAATTAGTATTTAATGAATGATACATAATTATACTAATTTAAGAAACTGTCTTTATTATAATTATATCAAATCAATACGATATGATATGATATAATAATAATATGTTAATGGTATGAGTTATTCTAATCATAATAAAATTCTTTTCAATGCACGGGTTATTCGGTTATTCTGTACTTATAAGTCTTTTTAATAATAATAATAATAATAATAATAATAATAATAATAAAAGCGCTACTTTCAATAATATTTACTATCTTTTCAATCTATTTTAAAAAAATATCTTTTTTATAATTATATAAAAATTAATATTTAATACATTATTATACTAATGTCAATCATTAAATATTTTTAATCATTCTAATTATTATATTAATTTATATAATTCTAATTCTCAATCATTATGCAAATTTATATACACGTTGATACAAGTTGATACTAATTATTATATTAATTATATAATACTAATTGTTGACCATTAATATTTTTAATTATTATTTTTAAATTATTATTTTTAATCAAGCATAATTAGTAGCAAATTGATACATACATTAATGGTGACAAATTGATATTGATATTAATTAATTAATTAATTAATTAATAATAATAATAATAATAGAAAAGGTCTAAACAGCACATGCACACATTATATTTAAAAAAAGCAAACATATTTTTAAAAAGATTAAGATATTAATAATTAAAAAAAAACATAATTCTATAATTCTAATTGTCATAAATATAATACTAACGTTGATAGTGGTAAATTGATATTGATATCAATAATTAATTTCTATAGTTATTTTTGTTCTACTAATTGCCATAAATATGATACCAACGTTAATAGTGGTAAGTTGATATTGATATCAATAATTAATTTCTATAATTACTTTTGTACTACTAACCTAGGTTATATATAGTGTTTCTTTTGCGATTTGTGAGTCTAAATCTAACAGGTAAAGCATTCTTTTTTTCTAATCTGTTATTCTTCTTTGATTGAGCAATTGTTTTCAAGGAGTTTTGTATGTCAAGGTCAAGTCTCATTCCCTCCATGCTTTCTACGTTTGTCCGAAAATATTCGAAGTGGAGCATCTAATAAGATTGAATTTCCTCAATTTATGTTCAATTTTAGAAAATTCGTTCAAATTTGAAGATGCAATTTCAAAGATTGGTACTATATTTAAATTTTCTTTTCTTAAACTTTTGTATTAAAATAATTTTATAACATACTGTGATTTTTCAGAAACTACCGGCCTTCTGGTGCATCAATGTAATGTCATTGAGAAAAATAAAGGTCAATTTAGTTTGACAATTTTAACAAGAAGATAGTCTGAATTTGTACAGATTCTAAAATCTTATGATGTTATTTTGGTTGGTTGTTACGAGTGGTTGGTTGTCGTTACTAGAATGACTCTAATCTATACGTATCTAATGACTAGAATAGATTAAATATTATTTAAATAATTTAGTTCTAATATTAGTATTTGATTAAATTAGTTTTAGAGAAATTTAAATTGTTGCCTCAATTTATATATTATGACTATTCTTTTTGGATATGTTATTTTTAAATTTTTTAATATGAAATTTCTTTCTTTTTTGATTTTAAGTTTATTTTTTTCTTGAATATATGTATAATCTTTTTTTATTTTTTAATATGATATGATATGATATGATATGATAATAATATGCTAATGCCATGAGTTATTCTAATCATAATAAAATTCTTTTCAATACATGGGTTATTCGGTTATTCTGTACTTATAAGTTTTTTTAATAATAATAATAATAATAATAATAATCTACTTAATTTATTAAAATTAATTTTTTTAACTAATGAAAATGATGTATCATTTCTTGATGAGTTTTTTTCTCTAAAATAAAAATATTAATCTTTAATACATTTACATTTATTATTTATCAATTTCTTTTATTTTTATTTCTTACATTTGTTAAAGATTTTTTTAATTATTGTTATTTAATTTATTTATTTTAGATATTAATTATTAATAAGTCTTCACAATTATTTTTCAACTATTAGTATTATTGGTATATTAGTATATTTTTAGAAATATTAGAAGTGAGATGCAATTTTTTATGAATTTTTTTATTTTCAATATAAAAGCGCTACTTTCAATAATATTTACTATCTTTTCAATCTATTTTAAAAAATATATATTTTTTATAATTATATAAAAATTAATATTTAATACATTATTATACTAATGTCAATCATTAAATATTTTTAATCATTCTAATTATTATATTAATTTATATAATTCTAATTCTCAATCATTATGTAAGTTTATATACACGTTGATACAAATTGATACTAATTATTAGATTAATTATATAATACTAATTGTTGACCATTAATATTTTTAATTATTATTTTTCAATTATTATTTTGATTAAGATATTAATAATTAAAAAAAAACACAATTCTATAATTCTAATTGTCATAAATATGATACTAACGTTGATAGTGGTAAATTGATATTGATATCAATAATTAATTTTTATAGTTATTTTTGTTCTACTAATTGCCATAAATATGATACTAACGTTAATAGTGGTAAGTTGATATTGATATCAATAATTAATTTTTATAATTACTTTTGTACTACTAACCTAGGTTATATATAGTGTTTCTTTTGCGATTTGTGAGTCTAAATCTAACAGGTAAAGCATTCTTTTTTTTCTAATTTGTTATTCTTCTTTGATTGAGAAATTGTTTTCAAGGAATTTTGTAGGTTAAGTTCAAGTCTCATTCCCTCCATGCTTTCTACGTTTGTCTGAAAATATTCGAAGTGGAGCATCTAATAAGATTGAATTTTCTCAATTTACGTTTAATTTTGGAAAATTCGTTCAAAATTGAAGATGCAATTTCAAATATTGGTACTATATTTAAATTTTCTTTTCTTAAACTTTTGTATTAAAATAATTTTATAACATACTGTGATTTTTTCAGAAACTACCAGCCTTCTGGTGCATCAATTCAATGTCATTGAGAAAAATAAAGGTCAATTTAGTTTGACAATTTTAACAAGAAGATAGTCTGAATTTGTACAGATTCTAAATGTTCGATTTTATGATGTTATTTCGGTTGGTTGTCGTTACTAGAATGGCTCTAATCTATATGTATCTAATGACTAGAATAGATTAAATATTATTAAATAATTTAGTTCTAATATTAGTATTTGATTAAATTAGTTTTAGAGAAATTTAAATTGTTGCCTCAATTTATATATTATGACTATTCTTTTTAGATATGTTATTTTTAAATTTTTTAATATGAAATTTCTTTCTTTTTTATTTTAAGTTTATTTTTTTCTTGAATATATGTATCACCTTTTTTTATTTTTTGTATTTCAGATTAGTAATGCAATTATTAAAAGAAATATAATTCATCAATATACTAAAGTGATTAAAAATTTAATTATATTGTATGGACACAAGATTGATTAATTAAAGATTAAAGCGTGGAAAAAGAAAAAGAGTCTCAATACGTGATTTTGTTTTTTTTGCTAATGTATAAAAATATGCAAAAGAAAAAAATATAAAACATCACCATTTAAAATAAAAATAGTTAATCATCATGCGTATGAAACGGGATTGAGAAATATGCATGGATAGAAAAAATAAAAATTATTGCATGATTGTAGAATAAAAAATAATCATATATATATATATATATGAAAATAATCATAACAAAAAAAAATATATATGACTTAAATATTTTTATGTAAATTAATATATATGTATATATAAATAAGAAAATATTTAGAATTATTTAACAAAACTAATATATACGTATACATAAATAAAGAAATTACTATAAACAAATTATTATAATTTATGAAGATTACACATATGATGACATTAGTAATAAAGAATAAAAAATTATCGATTGATTGTAGGCTCAAAAAAATAACTATGATAAGAAAATAACTAATATATGTGATTTAAATATATCTACATACAATTTATATATATGTATAAACTAAATAAAAAATATTTAGAATAAATATATTCTGAGAATAAAAAAATCCACTTAATATACTAAAATTGGGTTTTCCTCCAATTACTAAAGGTTCAAGGGTTATTACCTTACCCAAGCACCAATGAAGCATGATTAAGCGTTTTCTTCAAGCTAATCGGATTCTATAACATAAAAGAACTAAAATTTCAACACCCACTTATACAATTTTCGAAAATTTAGGGAAGGAAGAACTGAGATTAAAACTGAGACTTCCTTACCAAATTAGGCACTGGGCTTTGTAGAGCTCGTTACTGCGGATGCGTGCCCCAAGCGGTGCATCAATCAGAGTTCGGAGTTGGAAGAAATGTGAATTTGAAATCAATGCAAGGGTTTGAGTTCTTTCTCCCTTGTTCTCCCTCCCCGGAATGTGTTTCCTTTGGTTTTGGGATGAAATGAGCTGAAGCTCATTGGGTTAAAGGAGTGTGGGTTGGGCCTTGAGCCCAATACAGGCCCGATTTGTCTAGTTCGGCTTAATCTTAGGCCAAATTTTTTGAAATTAGTGTCAAAATTCTTATTTTAATTAGCTCTATCTTATTAAACAATAGAATTCATATTTCTAATTTCTTTTATTAAAAATTAATTTATTGATTAGTTATTCGCTAATTTTACGGGATTTACGTATATGAACATTAAGTATCAAAGCAATATGATAAAATATATTAGAGCAACAAACAAACAAATATATATATATATATATATGATATTTTAAGTATTAATTATTGTTATTTATTAACTTATTTTAGGTATCTAATTATTAAAATATTAGATATTAATTATATCCTGTTTATAGTGTTAAGACTTTAGAGATAATTCCAATTTAATTTTGAGTAATGTCGGAAGCAAATATTTAAACTATTAGTATTATTAGTATATTTTTTAAAATATTGACATATTATTAATATATATATAATAAGTAATAGTGAATTTTCTCTCACATATTTATCATTTAAAAAATTTATAATTTTGACATAGTCTTTATTCTATTTTTTTTCTTTTTCATATCTAATGGCTACTGTCTACTATCTTATCAATAGTATCACCTACAGTAAATTATACGAAGAAAAAATATGAAAAATAAAGACCAGAATTATAAGGCTATAAAAAGTCCCATCCAAGTTGACAAGAACAAGATGACTTACATAAAAATAGTTCTTTTACTAAATTAGTTGATTCTTTTACTAAATTTTTTCAAATAATGCTAAGTTCAATTTATAAATAGAGTTTAATTTTGATATACTGACAGTGTAAAATGTTTTACACAATCGTGCAATCACATCCGTTCTTTTGTATGACCATTCACGCATTCAATGTGAAAAGTAATTATTTTTACTGATGTGTCATTATATAATTGGATGCATGTGTAAAACTACTTTACATTGTCAGTGCATCAAAATTAAATTCTTAAAAATATTTGTAATTCGTATTTTAAGTTAATTTTATAAGTATGCATGCCATTTCACAAGTTAAAGACAATTCTTTTTAATAGCTTTGTAGAAGCTGATAACTTTTATATTTAATTTATTTTGTAGTAGTACGATAAAATTTATTGTTCAATCAAGAACTATTTGACAAAAATGTTTGAGAATGAATTGGTATAAAGGAAGGTCTATGTCTTTTCAAATTTTGAGATTGAAGAATCAAGCGGAATTTAATTTCTTATATTATTCACTCATCTGTTCTTAATTTGGTATTTTTAATTTAATTTTTTTTGTTCAATTAGATATTATTGGACTCTTGAGTGGAAAAGAAAAACTTATATCATGGTAAAAGATAAGGAGAAGTGACCAGGACATTGTAATTGATATTCATGATTTACAGTACGTATGTAAAATTTTAATATTTTAATGTGAATATTTTTTTTAGTAATAATTATGTGTTGTAGTGCAAAATCTTTTTTTATATATATTACTACTTATTTCTCTTAATTCTCGCTTTCATTTAGAAATGAGAAAAAAAAAATAAGATGCACATTGTGATATCAATTTATAATCTAATTAATTGATCATCTATGTGATCACTAAACAACCAAATACATAATTATTCTCTAGTTTACAAAATTTAACAAAGACATTGGTAAGCATATTGGTTTAGTATTTATTTATGTTATATTTGTAATCATATTATATCTATTTTTATCAATATATGTTTTTTTAAAAATATCGTTAGTGTTAGCATATGGTGTATTAAATAAATTGAATGATAGAAACACGTAACTATTTTTTTTTCAGTCAAGATTTAGAAAAATATATATTATAATGTAGACTTGCAATATCAGTATATTAATAGTGAAGTGGAGAAAAAATATAATATCGTATCAAATTCTTTTAAATCATAATTGTAATTTATGATTGAAATCATAATTTCAATATTTTAAATGGGATAATTTTATTTAAAAAATTCATAATTCAAACATAATTCTTATACACTTAATAGTTACATTTGAGTTAATATACTTAATATCATATTTAAAAAAGAATAAACAATATACATCATATTACTTATTTATTAATTAAATTATTATAATTTAAATTAATTTTAATAAAATAATTTAAAATTATAATTTCAATTTTATCACGTACATAACACGGAACATGACACGGGTTATTACCTTGTTGATATATTATTTTAGAGACACCATTAGATAGGGAAAAAAAATACCCTAACCCTAATCAAATGAGTAGTTTACTATATTCCTAAACAGCTAGCTAAAGTGTCTAATTTAGCCGCAAAATATAATAAAACAAATTAATTAATATTACTGTAAACTGAAAAAGAAAAATTGTTCACGAGTTGAGTTGAGTTGAGTTGAGTTGAGTTTGTGATGTTTCTCTATGAAGCTCTAGAACTCGACAACATTTGTAGTTGTGCGTGTGTTTTTCATAGTGAAGTTGGTTTTCGTACGCTGAACTCCATCCCTCTGCAATTCGATCGCTGCATTAAGGTCTGTCACCTGCGCCTTCCTTTCTTCTCATTCTTGCTTCTTTGTCGGTATCATTTTTGCTGAAACTCTCTTAATACAACAGGGAATACCCATTTCTCTTAGCTTTAATTTGTTCCCCAATTGTTACGTGGCTGATGACTCTTTACCCTGTTGGTCATATTTGACACTAAAGTTTGAATTTTTGAGAAAGAACTTAGACATTATAGTTACTTAGGTTTCCTTTGTGTTATTGAAATTGATTTGTATTTTTATGAATTAGCCTGAACTCTTTAATCATTTTTCAAAACAGGTGTTAAGAAAACCTACATGAAATGGGCTTTTTTGGTTTTTAGAGTTTACTTCCTGAGTGTTGAAGTGTTCTGTTTCTGAATTGTGATGTTTCTTAGAAACTTTTTCTCAATCAGTGAAATGAAGGATGGCAGAACCTGCATATACTGTGGCATCTGATTCTGAGACCACAGGAGAGGAAAAGTCATCTTCAACTTTTCCTGAAATTGCCATTGGAATTGATATTGGCACATCTCAATGCAGCATTGCTGTGTGGAATGGTTCCCAAGTGGAGCTTTTGAAGAACACAAGAAATGAGAAGATAATGAAGTCCTATGTCACTTTCAGAGATGATCTACCTTCTGCTGGAGTTAGCAATAACCTTTCACATGAGCATGAAATGTTATCTGGATCTGCAATCTTCAACATTAAACGATTAATTGGCAGAACTGATGCTGATCCAATCATCCATTCCTGTAAAAATCTCCCATTTCTGGTTCAGACATTGGAAATTGGTGTCCGCCCATTTATCGCTGCCTTGGTGAACAATATGTGGAGATCCACCACTCCTGAAGAAGTGTTGGCAATATTTCTGGTGGAGTTAAGAGCAATGGCTGAAGCTCAATTGAAATGTCCAATAAGAAATGTAGTGATTACAGTTCCAGTTTCATTCAGTCGGTTCCAGCTAACCCGGGTTGAACGTGCTTGTGCCATGGCCGGCCTTCATGTCCTCAGGCTGATGCCTGAACCAACAGCTGTGGCTTTGTTATATGCACAACAGCAGCAGCAGACATCTAATGAGAATATGGGCAGTGGTGGTGAGAAAATCGCCCTCGTTTTCAATATGGGTGCTGGTTATTGTGATGTCGCCGTGACTGCTACAGCCGGAGGAGTTTCACAGATAAAATCCTTGGCAGGAAGTACCATCGGTGGGGAAGACTTACTTCAGAATGTGATGCGCCATCTCTTGCCAGATTCTGAAAGCTTATTTAGGAGTCACAGTGTCAAAGAAATCAAGACGATTGGCTTGCTTCGACTTGCAACTCAGGATGCAATTCATAGGCTTTCTTCTCAGTCCAATGTCCAGGTTGATATAGACTTGGGAGATGGACTGAGGATATGCAAGGTTATTGACCAGGAAGAGTTTGAGGAAGTAAACAGAACAATATTTGAGGAGTGTGAAAGCCTTATTATCCGGTGCTTGCAAGATGCGAAGGCAGAAGTTGAGGATGTAAATGATGTGATAATTGTTGGTGGATGCTCTCATATTCCAAAGGTGAAGAATCTTGTTAGTAGCATATTCAAAGGGAAGGAACTTTATAAAGGGATGAATCTCTTGGAAGCTGCCGTCTGTGGCGCAGCAGTGGAAGGAGCTATTGCTTCGGGTATCAGTGATCCCTTTGGGAACTTGGACTTGTTAACCATCCAATCAACGCCTCTTGCTATTGGGATTCGAGCTGATGGAGGCAATTTCGTCCCTGTAATACCTAGGAATACTGCAACCCCTGTGAAGAAGGAGCTAGTATTTACCACTCTTCATGATAATCAAACCGGGGCATTGATTATTGTATATGAAGGTGAAGGAAAGAAGGCAGAAGAGAATCACTTGCTGGGATATTTTAGGATAATGGGAATACCTTCAGCACCAAAAGGCATTCCAAAAATTAATTTGTGCATGGACATAGATGCTGCAAACATGTTGCGAGTTTTAGCTGGTGTTGTGATGCCTGGATCACGACATCCTGCAATTCCTGTCATGGAAGTGAGGATGCCAATGGTTGATGATGGGCATGGTTGGTGTGCTGAGGCTCTAAATAGAACCTATGGTTCTACACTGGATTTGGTAACTGTACATACAAAGGGATAGGGAATAGTGATGTTTAGCATCATTGTAACTCTTTTGGTGCTATGTTTTATTGTGTTTCTGAATACTTGATACACGTGCAATTGAAATGTAGCTCAAACAATATGAAAGGTAATTGTAGAATTCAGTTAAATTAGTTGCAGACCTGCCTGGGGAGCCGTTAGAGCTATTAGAGTTCAACTGATTTTTAGATTGCATAATATATATTTTGTTTTTATGTATAGTGCAGCACTGTAAAAGAAGCGATATTAATTGGATCTTAATCTTCTCCAGTTTCTAAATCAAGAAAAGCTCTCTCACCCTCAATTTCTGTCACTCTCAATATCAAATTCTCTCTTGCTCTTAAGTCTCAACCTCCCTGGCTCCCTTTCTCTGCTCTCTTTGCAATTTCAGCAGAGTTCTTTAATTTCTTGCTGCTTAAGTTGCTGTTACCATTTTACATGGTATCAAAGCTTTCGATCAAACAAATGGCAATTAATTTATATGACTAAATTAAGTGTTTGTGACTTGTATTCTGAGAATGCAAGGGAATCAACACTTTTGGTAAAAAAGAAAATGAAAAGTTGACTAGCTTTTGCTCAAATGCAAGAAAAAAATGTTGGTAATATGTTCAGCCTCGTTGCTCGAGTATGGCTTAGAAAGTTGACTAGTTTATTTATTAAATGATTTAAGTTTAGCACTTAAAAAGTTTCAATTCAATTTTATATTTTAATTCATATTTTTTTTATATGGTCTTTGAATTATTGTTACTTATCCTTAATATTCATGCTAAAGATCAGAGGTTGAGATAAACAAGAAGGTAAAAATTCAAATCTGTGACTACTATAAGTCAAGTGGGTTCGTGGCTTTGTCGAATATGAATGGGTTGACAATGCTGAAAAGGACTAGGAAGTTCAGAACCTCAATAATTTCATTAATTTGAATCTCATTTTGCAACATCCAATCAGTGAGATGCTTGTTCTTAAACCATGTGTGGATTAATGATATAAAAAGTGGGGTTTGATTTAAATATGATTGCAACAGATGGTTTGTTTAATGTGTACGATGTTATAAAAACATGTTTGTTTAGTAGGAAAGTGATTATGTACATTGGAGGGCTCCAAAAACCTACAAAAGAAACAAGGAATAAAATCCAAAGAAGGGTGGCATGGGACAGTTGTAGTAGTAAGAAAACACATAGATTCAGAGAGTAATTTGTCCACATTCACTGAAACAGCAGAATCTCGGGCTAAACTCCAAAAGCCCAGATTAGGAAGATGTGAAAGCTGATCCATACACACACACACACACACACACACACACACACATGATTTTGCTAACATCATCATCATCTTAGTTTCTTCTACTAACTGAAGCAGCTAGCCTTGATTCCTAAACGACGATTGCTATTGGACAATCCTTCATTTTATTTTACAACTTTCATGTCTCATTTCCCAACACACCAAAACCTATATTTCAATTCACTCTTATAGATTCATTTATCATTACTAATAAGGTGAGATTTGGTAACAACTCACCTTTTATAATTGGATTCAAATTCAGTAGAATGTAGCATAAATGAGACTGTATAAAATCTATATTCCATAACAATAATTGAGTTGTAAGTTTATATGATATCTCATATCTTATGTCTACATGTAATATTTTTGGTTCCAATTCAAAGATGTAAACTAGTTTATTTAATTTTTAGTAAAATAATACAACTGTGTTATATAATAACTACCATAATATAAGTCAATCATCAATCAAGTACTTATATAAATATACGAAAGAATCTCGTGTTCACATTTACAATCAAATTTGACAAATACTATAATCAAAATTTATTCACAAATATAATCAAAATACAACTAAAAGTATAAAATTATATTTGTAATTAATTTTTATGTTCATAAAAAAATTAGTTATTGTTAGAATATATTAAGATCAATTAACATTCATTAGAATTATTTAGCATATCTAAATATTTATTATAAAATATTACGTCTTTGTTATTTCGATTCTTTTAACACTTATAAATAATTAAATACTCTTCTATATTGTATATCATTCCAAACAACTTGAATATACACAAATCTTTTTTAACAATTATTTTAGTAATATTAAAAAAATATGTATAAAATATATAAATATTTAATGACGGACTTTTAGTGTTTATATTTTATAATAAATTTTAAAATCAAATTTGTCTAAGTGGTAGGTATTTTAGTATGTGATTTTTTTTAAAAAATATTAAAATATCCTTATTCATTGTGAATTTAGTTTGGTTTAGTCGATTTTCTTATAGTGTGATTTAAATATGGCTTATTGAAACAAAAAATAATAATAAAAATACTATATATTTATATATTAAAACTAATTATCAAATATTTTTAAATAAATATATATAATTTAATTTATTTTTAATACATATTTTATTTTAATAATTAATTTTGATCATTAATTTTAGTATTAAAAAAAATATCACTTAGTACTGGAATTGGAATAAAGAATGGTGGCTTACCTGAGCTGAAGTGAACTGAGTTTGACTTCTGAGTTCTCACTGAGACAACAAAACCCCGACACATATTCCTACCTACCCTCTCAATCTCATCGTATAACTCACTCTCTCTCAAAAGATAAATAAATCCAACCACAACCATACAATAATATTCAACATTTCAAACTTGTTCTCCGATCCTGTTTCTCTTATTATATAAAGACAAGGTCCAACCCCCATGTTGCTACAAAAGATTCCATTTATACTACCCTACTAATAAGTAATAAGGCAACAAAAAAGAAAAGTGGAAAAATTAAAATTACAACGGTGTTTGTGGTTTTCATTTTGAACCTTCGCCGTTTCGACCACGCTCCCTTGTTCCCATAAATTATGAACATGCACGCCATTTCACACCCCGCTCAGCACGTCGTCGTTTTTTGATCACAATTACAGTAGTAATTAACGTATTTAATGAGTGCCATTTCCCACTTAGTAATTTCATTTCAAGTCTAGTAATAGTAGTATATGTTGAGTTCATTCAAAAAGAAAGGGTGCAACAATTAAGAGTTAATTGCGGGTGTCGTATATGTTCAGTTCATTCAAAAACGCTGTGACATGGACACGTGGCGTCGTCTGAGATGTGGAGAAACGATTGAGATGAGCCCACCCAATGGGGGCCGCATCTTCGATCTGTACACCATCTCGTCGTACGGCCTACGGTAGAACTTCAGGTACGCCGAGAACGATTCCCTGCATCTCTCTCCCTTCCTCACCTGCCCCTCTCGCCGGAAGAACGCCGCCGGAGACTGAAGGAACGACGCCACTCCCGCTCGATGCGGCTCCGTCACGCGCTGCGGCATCGGCGTTGATGGGAACAGGTCCTTCCTCGTGGCAGCTGGGCCGTTGATGCTGCCACGTGGCGTCCTGGCGACGGGCGATGCGAAGGAGAGAGAGCGAGCGTTGAGTGGCGAGATGAGTGCTGGGCTTGTGGGCCCAACCTTGGATGCTGACGTGTCGGTAAGGCTTAGGTACCAGGGCTTGAGGGAGTCCAGGTGGTGGGATACGGTAAATGAGAAGCGGGACGAGGAGCAGGAGCCAATCTTGGCCGTTGATTTGATTGTGGATGGATCGAATCGTAGGGACGAGGCTCGAGGGTACGTTTCGAAGTGGCTCAAGTCCATGGATTCTTCGAACTCCAACGATGACACCACTGTTACCCACGCTGATAACTCCACGAACGGGCGAACACCCTGCACCCGCACAAGTACTGTGAAATTTAAATTTAATTTGATATAATCTTCAAAACGGTAGATATTTTATTAAGATATAGATATTAGATACGTGCACTCATTTTTCATATAGTCAAATTTTAATAGTAACTAATCACATGAAAACATGTTAAATATCTTATTTGTTTTATCACAAGGCAGAGAGTGTAGTGGTTAGTGGATAGATTTGAATTTGAGATAATGTAAAAAGGAAAAGTGGGAAGTGGTAGTGGATGGCTGGGGCAGACCTAAAAAGGAAAGGATCGGAGATAGGAAGTGGTCCGTCCGGTCCATATTATATATTGAAGATGGTCAAACACATGACATGCAAGTGGCACATGGGTAACAGTACATGGTAGACTTCTAAAATTAGGCATGTAAGGAATTTGAATTGGTTAGTTATTTTCTCACCTTCCACAAGTATGCGAAAAGGGAGGGAGGGTCTATCACAAACGCTTTGCTTAGCCGGCCTGGGTAGTACTCCGCCACTATTTTCAGTGCTCCCACCAACATGTTCATAAATGCAGATGCTGACCTGTAAAAGCCTGCCCCCACTAATATTGTTATTTCATCTTAAAAGGGGTGTTAGTGCAAGCTAAAAAGGAGGATCACTACACTATACCATTATTTAAGGAAACAATAAAGATTGATTGAAATAGAACAATATACAGAATATTAATAACAACTCCATTTCCCGATATTACCCTTTAGCAGTAAACATGGCAACTAATGAGGGGGGGCACTCCGGACATTATCTGCGACCCATTCAGGCTCTGCCGGGATTCATTGTATCCCCTGCTATCTCATTTATTGATTCTGATCCCTCAATCTTTTCTGTTTCACCCCCCCTGATTTCATTTCCCCTTTTACTCCTTTATTTGTTTCTTTCTCATTAATTAATGTTAGCTTCAAAGGGCAATACAGGGATTTTGGGACATGTGACTGACCAATGTGCACTATACCTATACTACTACTTACTTGCGTCGAAAAGCATCACAAATTCTTCTACGTTTTTTGGCATCGTTGAAATTGCTACCTCCATTGTGAATACCAGCAAGCGGGTCAACCTTCATAAGTTCAAAAAAATATATAAAATTATAAGCTAGTAGTAAGATATCAAGAATAGTCAAAAAGAATTGTTCTCGTGTTTGGTAACTTACAGTTTTTGAGAATGTAATTTGGTATAGTCTTGTTTCATCCGAAAAATCTGTCACCAATTAAAAATAAAGAATAAATTAAACAATTCAAACCAATTCAAGTCAGATAAATGAAGTACTGAGATTACCAAAACAGGTCTGGATTCTTCATCATGACCAGCTACATAGGCCAGTCCATCAGCTAGTTCAGCTGAGAAATCATCAGCTATCAAATATTCTGCTTTTCAAAAATTTAAAAACCGAAAATTAATAATATTATTATTATTTCAATAAAAAGGATAAAAAAATCGAAAAGAAAAGGACAAAGAGATTTGGTATTTGGGTATGATGCGAGAGAGCGGTAATGATTTCTAGGGAGTAGGGTGCGTGTTCTTTTTCTTTGACGCATAATTCAAATAAAAAAAAAAAAGAAAAAAGTAAAGCAAGATTCAAAAACTAAGAAAAAGAGAAGTGGATGATTGAAAAAGTAACTGAAAATGCATATACGATACCAGTGACAATGGTGTCTCTCCATGAAAGGCATGCCCTGAGTTGCTTTGCTGCCTTTTTCACATTACCACCCTTGGCTTTCAAAAACCGTTTCACACAACCATAGTTACAGAACTTCTCCTGCACAACCATAATAATAAAATCAGTAATAATTCTATATCATATTGCAAACAGTAACCACCTCATGAAGAAGATGAGTGAGAGAGAGAGAGAGAGAGAGAACCTGCTTGAGAGTGAGAGGGGTTTGTTTTCTGATGATCTCAAGAACAGCTTCAACTTTGGCTGCTTCCTTGCGATCACTCTTCTGCTCATAATCATCTTTCTTCCCCATATTTAAACGCACGTAATCAATGTGTGACGGCGCTCTCCGATGAACCGAATAATGTCCAACACCACAAACAACAACAAGTACTGATATTATTATTCCCAACTTCTGCTTCACGCAACCATCATAAATCAATAATAGTAAACAACCTAGCTTCTATAAATGGAATTCAAACTCAGAGAGAGAGAGAGATATAGAGAGAGAGAGAGAGAGAGTTATGGAAGTGAAAAACGTTGAATAAATTGAAGAAGGAACATAGAGGCTCTATTTATTATGATGAAAACGACATAAGTTAACGGCGTTTAATTTGTTTAGCGCTCAAAGGCTAAAGGGCTTCTTATTTTTTGAAAAAATGAATGAATAGTCGTTAGGAAATGTCAACGGAGTTAGTTTGTTGCATGTGTTAGGGTTGAGGAGAAAACAGAAAAGTGATTGTAAGTAAGGGAGGGTCAATGTGGTAAATTAGAACGCAGCTAGCTAGGGTCAGCAGATCAGAGACCACTCACCACCGCAATGATATTGATTATTAAAGCCTCATCCGACACGGATTCTTAACAGAAAACGCCCTCTTACAATCATTAATCAACCATTTAATGCTTCTTAATTCCTTGTTCCCTTAACTACTTATATATTGTACTATTATTTATTGTCATGTCAATCAACCGGGACACTTATTAATTAAGGTCTCAATCTAAAAATGTTAACCCTTAATTTATGGAATGCCATAAATAATCTAAGAGTTCATTGGTGCTCTCTCTTTGTAATTTTTAGTGTGTTTGGATTATGGTTTGTAAAAAAAAGTTCGTATAAAATTAAGTTTGTAAAATTGATTTTGATTACAAGTGAGTTGGTATTAATGTGATTTATATTTGGTAATTTTTATTTAAAATGAATTATAATAAACTAAATATTGTTTAAAATATTACATTATTTAAAATTACTTTTAGATGAAAAATTATAAAAAAATATAAATTTAAATAATTATTTTATGTTATTTTATAATTTTATTTTAGATATCTAAATAAATTTTAATTTTTTTAGTACTTTCAGTATTCTTTATTCTAATAGGATTAATAAAATCATAATACAAAGCAAAAAAATAATTTATACAAAAAAATAACAATAATAGTTAAAAAATTCATATAAACAAAAAAATAAGAGTTTTATAAAAAATAATAATATAAATGGGAGAATATTGGAAAAAAATATTATAAAACAAATAACAAATACATAAATAATGAAAGACACAATTGGTACATAGAAATTATTTTTAGTCCAACTAAAAAAAGTGAACGAAAAAGCAAGAATTTATAACTTCTGTTAAACGAAGAGTAGAATTCAAATGACAAAAAATTGTCAAACATACAAATGAAGCGTTCAAGAGATTCAAACGCACTTCTCACTTCTCTGACGCGTTTGCCAAATACACAGACAAATTCCTAAACCCACTAATTACTTGGTCCCCTTTACAATAATTAAGTAAAACAGGGAACTATATAGATAGCTAAGTGCTACCTTAATTTTAATTTTACAATTTGAAGTGGCCTTCCTTAAATTTTAAATAGAGAGTGTAGTGCAACTTGAAATTCAAATTACTTTTTTTTTATCGGTACTATATATTAATGAAAGAATACAAAGTACATGTATATACACAAGCAGTAACTGAATATTAGTTACCCATGTATATTATTTTTACCGTAATAGATAGAGTATATATATGTATTTGTTTGGGTTTGAAAATTAGGGTCAGATGAGCATATGCATATGCATATATTCCTTTCCTCATTATTAATGTGCAGCAGGAGACAGCAGTAGTAGCGGCAAAGAGGCATCGATTTTTCACGATGACAGTTCAATAATGATATGGTAGAGGAGTAGTAGTAGTAGGATCGGATCGATTAATTAGGACTGAGACTGTAGTGTGTGTTGTGATTTACATGCATGACATGAATAATGAATCAAGTAATTTTTGGGAAAATGGAATGCATGAGACGATAGAGATAGAGATAAGAGGCCAAGACACGTGAACGGATATTGCGGGATAAGTAGAAGTATATGATTAGTGTGTATATGTCTCCATTCCAATAAGATTACATCTTATTTTGTTTGTACTATATACTAATAATAATTTCACTTTCATATATACTCATTGCAATAATGGACTATATCATGTTTCTTCTTCCACTCCTACTCATCTACTATATATAACTACATCTACCAGTTTCAGAAATAATAAATTCAAATTCATAGGAATTTGTGTGTATTTTTAGGTGGAAACTTAGGAGCAATCGACTTCACATCAAGTTGATATCTGAGAATCATTAGATAATTTGACTGATTTGACTAAATTTTCATCTAACGACTTTCAGATATCAACTTCGCATGAGGTCGTCTTCAACTGAGTTTTTACCTTAAATAAAACTCTTAAATGATGATATGATACTAATATTTTTCAGTTTTGGTGTAATAATGTTTATTTGATAATTAAGTTTAATTTTCAAGTGTTAATCCAATCTTCAAACTTTTATTTTTTTTATATATATTGAAGTGGTGGCTACTGTAAAATAATCATGATCTCACTATATTATTTTATATAATTAAATGTTCAGGTTTAAAAAAATAAACCTCGGCTGCTATGAAAATGATTGAATTAAAATTTTGTTCCTATGTATATGCATGATGAGGCATGTTACTTGGTGTAAATAAAGTATGAAGTGACTTCCTAGAAATGATGACAAATTGTATGTTTATAATCCTTTAACTTTGACGTAGGTGCGAAAAAGAAGTAACATATAAATAGAGAAAAGATGGGTAAAGATAAAAATGGACATCACCATGCTTGTCTTAAGGCTTTTGTGTGTCACTTTTGGAATCATAATTTTTGTTATTTTCTATACTCAACATACATGCATACCTATATCTATATATATGTAGGTGTATGTAGGTGTCTATAGCTATAAGATAGCATTCAATCACAAATTCACGTCAATGATGTCTATGGTTTCACCTATGTGAATTATGGTTTACTACAACCTTTGCGTGTGTGGTGGTGAATTGAAGGAGTAGTGAACAGTGTTGTGTATGTTCTTGGCGTAGAAGTAGAAAACGGTGAGTCCAACTTTTTGGTATCAGATTGTTCTTATTGCATGGCGGGTTAAAGGGAATATTCATAAACCGTCACCGCCATTATTATTAGCTGTTTAGATTTGATGGGAGATTCTCGTCCTTTTATGTGCCTCCTCCAAAAGAGAAAAAGGTTTTATTCTCTGCTCTCTCAAATCTGAATTTTCGTGTGAAGAATCATTTGGATGCATGTATGCAAGATATAATGTATACACATACATTATTTTTATTTCTTTAATGATTATTCGCGCCAGCCTCGGAATCTCATATATATATATATGAAAATTAAGATGTCGTTAACTTTGATAAGATTTGATTAAATTTTAATCTAATAATTTTCAACTATTAATTTTATATATATTTTCATCCTCTCTTTCTTGTGAGCATTTTGGTGCCCACCAAGTGCTTGTGAATTTGCAAATTCCTTCAAACAGTATTGGCACTCAAACTTCTTCTCATTATTATTATTAGTGGTTGTGGTTCTTTGATCTTGTGCTGTGGTTTTGTCCCCTCCTAAAGAAACTGAGTTAGATGATGAATTCACACTTTCATCTGATCCTTCTGTAGTGTTAGGATCTTTCACACTGTTTGAAGGTGGATTCAGCTCAAATCCAAATAGCCTTAGCCTCTTCTCCACAGAATTATTGCCATTTTCACAATCCCATGTGGGAGAAAGATCACACACATCCCTTTCCATTTTTTTCCCTCTCTCTTAATTATTAGGTTTGGGGTGATATTTTGAAGTAGAAATGTACTATGATTAGTTGTTTGGCATGTGTTCCTTTTATAGAAAGTTAGAAACCTCTTAGGTTATATCATGCATTGCATCTATTAAAATAACTTTAATTTAGTATTTTTTTAATAAAAATGTTCTACGTATACAAAAAACCAATTATTAAATGAGTTATCATGTATTTGTGTATAAATATAAATATTATTTAATTTATTTTTAATATATATTTTATATTTTAATATATATTTATATTAATAATTTATTTTAGTATATACTTAACATAATTATTTATTTTACTAATATTAGCTAATAGTAAAAGCAGTTAAGGGCTAATTTACTTATTTGAATAAAGTACTATGATAATAAGTAATCAAATTTACTGTCTTGTTAGGAGATATACAAAACATAAATATTTGAAAATTCAAAAACTACACATTTATAACTCATAACTCATGTTGGTTGATTATTGATTTTTTTTTTAGGATTTCATATTGAATTTACCTTTTCCATTATGAATGAAAATGAACAGGTAGGCATAGTAACATTATTAATTATTATATAAGAAGGATGCATAGTAATGCATGATGAAATAAAGACGCTCCATAAATGACTAGATCTCATGAATACAAATCTGATTAATTAAACACACGCACGGTGTTGCTAGACACAAGGAGAACATTGTTCCAAAGGCACAAATTTTGTAGTACTATAGTAACTTGGTTCCAAAAGTCAAAACCTTGATACTTGTCCTTCCATGCAATTTCTAAAACACATAGTTAATTAAACACTAAATAACTCTTATGTTTATAGAAGTCCAAGCCCCGTTGTCCTCACGGCGGTGACCCACCAATAACACAGAGAGAGTGATTAATTAGATTGATTAATTAGATTCATCCCCAAGACATTCTCTACATGTCAAATTTTTTATTTTGAAATTGATATAACAATAATAGTGATAGATTGTTTTAGTATATCGTCCTCTTAGTAATTTAATTTTTAGACTTGAAAAAGTTAAAGTATCATATCATATTGCATAAGCATAAAGTATTAATATATATATTTTTTTATTGATATGAGATAATTCTTATAAATCAAACTAAACCAATTTTTAGAATTAAGTCTACTTAATTTAAACAAAAGATAAAAATATCTTTATATTTTCAAATAGAATTGAATTAAAAAGTCAACTTTTGTTAATTAACCAACTTTTTAAATAATTTTTTATTCTAAATTATAATCTTAAATTTTAAAATCTAAATACTAAACTCTAACTTTCAACCCTAAAACCTAAATTTTTTAGACATATGATATAACTAATAAGTACCAGATCTTTTTCCTCGTTTTTTCATAAATGATTTCTCAATTGGTTATTAATTATACTTAGCTATCAATGTTTGCGTTGTTTAAATAATGGCGTGTCTAGAAGTAAGTAGCCCCATTTCGAAAGCCAAAGTCAATATGCTGAAATATATTGTATATAAATATTAAATAAAAGATAATAAAAGAAAGGCGAATAAAAGCATATACTCGTCTGTTAACTGAGAAAAGAGTGAGATTTGTGGGGTTTAGGGAAAGTAATCACTAATCACCATGCTCAAGCGCTATTTAGGCTGCTAAGTTGGTATTTCCAAAGTAATCTTGTAAGCTTTATCGTTCTGGTTAAACTAATACTCACAAAGCTGGAATTTAGTGTGACATTTCTTTCTTTTGTCCTCATTCAAGAAATCGAAGCTTGGATTCTAGAAATAAACTAGTATTTTAATACAATTAATGTTAAACTTAATTTGGGGTCAGGTTGGCATAGTTGTTGACCTGACTGGTTAATTATTATTATTATTATCTTTGTCTATGGCGGAAGAGAAGATGAATAGATATATATCATTAGTTTCACATCATATTAATTAAAATAACATAATAGATAGTTTAATTAGGTTATTAATTATTTAATTGTCTATATTCTGCCTTTATAAAAACAAGAAAGAATATATTTAATTAGTTAGTACTTTTTCTGTTTTTTTTATTTTTATTTTATTACAAAACTGTTTTTCAAATAATTAATAAAAAATTTATAAGCGTCAATAATTTTTAATATTTTTTTATTATAATTTATTTAGTACAAATATAAAATTTATTAACTCGTGTATATAAATTTTAAAAAAATTAATATAACTACAAAAATTTGAACTTGTAAAATAAATTAATTAGTTGGGATGACAACCGATATCCCCTCTCATTTTATTTCAGTTGAAAAAAAAAGAATAAATATCTTTTTTGGTTTTTGGTCTTTTTCTATAAGATATATCGCATCCTAATTATCTTTAAATTTTAATTAGGCTTTCATTCATCAATAAAATTGGACAAATCGACTTCTGGAATCAATTGACAACGGATTGCCTGTCTAACGTATTAGATAGAGTCTGAGGTGTCAATACCAAATGTCATGTGTCAATAAGAATGGTTGCAGTGACTAAAATTCCCTTCCCTGCAACTCAAACATTGTCGCTTCATTGAAGTATGCCACGATTCGCTGCATAGTGCCACCATCAGGGGAAGAAAATTAGGAAATTCGATCATATCAAGCATTACATCTGTATTCTCAAGACTACCAACAGTTTGCACAAGTGAGCAACAAATGGATCAAGGCCAAGCTCCTTTCCTCTAATTTCAGCTCTCTAATAAAAACAAAAGAAAATGAAAGATTATAACTAGAAAAGGTTGATCAGATTGGAAAGCTCAAGCTTCATCCAAAAAACTGAAGGAAAGGAAACCCTACCAAAAAAACACGTTAACAGAGTTACGAGAAGGAGAGAAAGAAAATCTAATCGCTTGGTGGGTTTTGTAATTGAAGAAGAATGGAGACGAAGTCCCACGAAAATTCCAAAGCTTGCCAATTGTAAATGTGTAAACATAAGTGCTAAGCCACGAGTTTGAGTTGCACGAAGGGGTTTTTTAGTCCCTACAACTATTTTATTAACGCGTGGACACTTAGCATTGACACCTCATCAGAATTCACTAGACATATCAAACAAGTAATTCGTTGCCAATTAGTTGCATTGTAGGAGTCCATTTGTCTAATTTTATTGATAGCTAGGAGTTTGGCTGAGGTTTAAGGATGATTAGAATTAGGGGTGTTCATTAATCAGATAATATCTACAGATCCGCAATATTTATCCGAATTTGATAAGCAATTTATGGATATTATCCGATCCGCAAGAAGATTGGATCACATCCAATCTGATCTGCACTCTAATAAGATCGGATCGCGGAATCCGCACCTAATAAATAAAAAACAAAAAATAAAAAATATATGGTGAATGCTACCATGTCCTCTCTAAAATAAAGGGTAAATTACCCCTTAGATATACAGTGCTTATAATTATAATTAAGTTGAATGTTAATCATAATAATTAGGTATATGTTCTCTACTTTTTTCTCTTTTTTGTGATTATTTAAACTTAGTTTAGTACCGCCGGTCTATGGTGGTGGTGGTGGCTGTCACCAAGGTGCATGTACGTATTCAGCTTGTTACACGTGACAACATATGTGCTATCGAGGTATACGGAGAATCTTTGCTATATAGGCGCCACTCCTTTCCAACCTCAGGGTACACTCATTGCACCACCTCCACCCTCTTCTGTATGGTGATAACATTCTTGGAGTTCACTATCTGCAAAACTTTTGTTCTATGAAAGTGATTAAATTCTTGTGCATAATTGTCACCTCATCTTGCAAATTCTATTGTCTGCAATTGAATTCGACTTGATCTCCACCTCATCGACAACAATGTCTTAAATCTCATGAGAATCCGAATCTACCATCATTTGAAACTTGTATTTGACATCATCAACAACAATGTCTTTAACTGTGTTTATGACTTGAGGATTCAAAGAATCTTCTCAAATGTCTTTATGACTTCTATCATCACAGATCATAAACTCTTCTCTACCTTCGAGTGCATCAATTACATTCGTAAAGATATCTTCCACTTCATAAAACTCATGTGGTAAATCACTTTTAATATATATATCATAACGGGATAATTTAACAAGTATTGTTGGGAGAGATCTATAGATAAATTATCAAAATGATAATTAAAAATTTACATTGCTAAAAACATAATTTTGACAAATACCAATACAACAAATAACTTTTTTGAAAGATTTAAAAATACAAAAAAAAAAAACAAAAGAATAATATCATTTTTCAATAAGTGACAATCAACAAACTACTAATAATTTGTGTGCTGGAATTTTTTTCAGAACATTTGGATAACCATTTAAATTGTGAATATAAAAATTAAAACAAAATTTGATTGTTAATTTTTTTTAAAAAAATCCAGTCATTTGGAACAAAAAATGAAAAAAAATGTTTATATATTATTTTCAGTCTTTCGAAAATTATTCATTGTTGATAACTTGATACTTTTAAAATATTTTTATTAGTTACATAAATTTTCAACCACTTGATACTTTATCCTACGTATATTTATCCATGACCCTAACCTCGCTAAAAACTCAGAGTGAAATTAGTTATTAGCATCTCAATGGAAGCTTGCCCACAAAATAAGCAAGGGTTTAAAAGGAGTTTTCCTTATATAATAAATTACAATTGTATTAATTAAGTGTATACTAAAATTAATTATTAAAATTATTAACTATTAGTATAAAATACATGTTAAAATATAAAATATATATTAAAAATAAAATAAATAATATATGTATTTATATATAAATAAATTGTAACTAATTTTAGTGATTAATTATAGTGTATAAATAACAATTTTAAATAAATTAATAATCCACGTTAAAAGAAAATGAGCTTAAACTCCCATTATTCCATGTGAATAAAAAGTTTAAAGTTGTCCATGCGTGCTCAAACTTTTTTCGATCTTAAAGACATAGAGCCAATAATTTGTTTCCATTTTCGACCTAAAGAACCATATCACTTTACATAGCTTCTTTCTCTAAAATAGAAAAACATTTGACTAATTTAACTACTTTGACGTTTTTCTTATTAACCATATGGAAATAATACATGGAAGACTGTACCTCCTTTAGTGGCGCATTATTCAATGGTCACTAATTAAGCGAAGAATATGATCCGACTGAAATGTATTATATATAAAGATAAAGATGTGAATAAAAATGTTACAAGGACTTAACCATCAGAAAAAGCAAAAGGGGTAAAGGGTAATTAATTAGTGGCAAGAACCCATCATTTTACAGTTGCAGGATTCAAAGCTTTTTGCATTAGTGTGGTAATAATGAATGTAATTGTTGGAGCACCCCATTATTTTGTCCAAAGGATGAAGATGATGATGATGATGATGGTGGTGCTGTGCCTGTGAGGAACTACTGTGTTGTTGATCAGTGGATATTGCATTTGTGATCTGTTCCTTTGCCTTTTTTCGTTGCTGCAATTTGCATATGGACCCACCGTTGCAAAAATTGCAATTGCATTCACCAATATATATCCCTTCCTTTAACTGTTACATATATTTTTTTTTGAAACAGAGGAAGCTCAACACTGTAAAGTGGAGCAAACAAGTTAAACAATAAAAATTACATGGAAAATATAACATATGAGTCTAAATCGACAATGCCATCAACAATCCGCAGAAGCACTAGCAGACCATTCATTGTAACTCTGGATTGTTCTCCTTATTACGAAGTCAACACCTGTTTCCTTATCATTAAAGATCCTAACATTTCGTTCCACCCAAATATTCCAGATCACTGCGAAGAACCCAGTCAGTCTCCTCTTCTGTTCTTGTTTTCGCTTATGCCAACTAGTCCAACTCTCAAACAGTTCTCTAACGGTACCAGGAATAACCCAATCTTCACCAAAGGATCTCAACCAACTGCACCACACCTGCCATGTAAGGTCACAGAGAAGAAATAAATGCTTGACCGATTCTACCTCCTTCTTGCAAAGAACATAGATATTATCAGTTGGCAAAATAACGCCTAGCCGGGTCAACCTCTCCTTGGTATTAACTCTACCAACAAGCACAAACCATCCAAAAAGCTCAATTCTCGGAGGTACCACTCCTCTCCAGACGGCACTTGTAAAACTGTAGCTCGTTACCTCCGCTGACAGAGTCTCCGATTGTAGGACCTTCACGACAGAGTTGGTAGAGAATATCCCTTTACAATCAAACTTCCAAACTATATGATCCTCTTGCCCATCTGCCAATGTCACCGTCCTTAACCTCTCATGAAGCTGGTTGACAAGCTCCAACTCCCATTGGAACAACTCCCTTCTCCACTGAAAATTCCATATCCACTCGAGTCCATCCCAAAAACCACAATCCCCTATCATAGACCCTTGTTGGTTTGAAATAGAAAATAGTCTTGGAAAAGTTCGTTTTAGGGGCTCACCTTGCAGCTAGTTATCTTCCCAAAACAGGGTGCTCCTCCCATTCCCTACCTCCCTCGCTAGGCCAGTAAGCAGTTTGTCCTTTAGCCGCTGCTCCTTAATGTTCAAATGACAAATGTCTTTCCATGGCCCTCCTCTACTCGACAACTACTGATTTATGAGCATTTCATCAGAGTTCAGGTTGTTACACGAGCATACAATCTTTTAACTGTTACATATATAAGTTAATTATTTTGAAAGATGTAAAAAGAATGAAACACACAATATCTAATGATGCTAAATTGTATGGCTATCATATATATATATATTTTGCAGAAACTATGAATCGATGGCTTCACTGATATTTGTTAGAGCTATGACGATAATTGATATGTGCAGTGGCATGCACAATTATAATTATACCAGTAAGTAGCAGAAAATAAGTA
>NC_029780.3:110318006-110338662 GCF_000817695.3 Arachis duranensis | reverse complement strand
AATAAATTTTTATATATTATTAGTATTAAAATATAAAATAATTTTTTAATTGTTTTAATTTATTCTTTTAACTATATAAAAGTATTTAAAATATGTTTTGTTTTAATAAATAATAATATATATTATTTTTAAACTCATTTCAAAAATACATGTTAAGAATAAGACTGAACACACTGATACATAATGGTATTTAGGTGTGTTCAAATGTTTTCAGAGAAAAAATTTTTATTTTTTATTTTTTATTAAAACACAGTTGGACACGACTGACACGTGTGTCGGACGAATGTCGATAAGTATTGTGTTTGAAATGTGTTGGATACGTGAATATGGTAACTCAACAAAGTGTAAGTACTTGATAGTTAAAGAGAAGTGTTAGGTAAACAATAACTATCTTGAACAATATGAACAAACATCAATCAAATAAAAATACACTGCACCTTAATTTAATGCTACTAATTAAATTTAAGATTAATTTATTCTTTTAACCCTATTAATTCACATTATTCACATATTGTTCAAAAATGTTGTTAGTTACCTATATTTTTCTAATAAATTATTATTTATATAAGACGCTAAAATTTTAATTTCTATTACTTATTTAAGCAGACCAATAAATTAACTACTTAACCAATCTAAATTATTTAATATTGGTCAATCTAACTATTATGAGAGATGCAAACACGATGGCAGATATTATGGCAAAGATGATAATAAAGTTACAATTTTTGCATGTAGAACTTCTTTTACCTTGAGAGAAGTTTAAGAGTAATCTTAAACGAGACTGTCCCTCTAACAATTTCTTATTTTATTTTTCTTTGTTTAATTTAGTTTGGCCACCAAAAAAATTGTAACTTGTAAGAATAAACTAGATATATATGTTTGCGATTCAATAATATGATATTTAAGAGGTGTATTAGCAATATAACTACTAATATTAATATATTGAGGACTAAATAAAGGTGATTGAATGATTTGAATCCCCTCATAACCAACTTTGCAATTGATTAATTTTTCCATTAATTAATAATTGAGTTGAACTTGTCATTATTTATTGGTTGAAACCATCATCCCAAAAGACAAATATACATATGACTGTTGTAACTCTTTCTAGTCTCTGCCATTTAGTCAACACAAGGATCAATTATCCTCAAGAAACGACGTATCGGAGACTATTGTGTGGGCAAAAGGCAATAATTACTTGTGAATATCTGTTTCTAGCAAGTTCAAATTTCAGAGATATATCTAATTCATCATTACTCGTCCAATAATTGTATCTTGTCTAATTTGGCATATCCTACTACGAATCAAGTGTAGCATCTGCATCTCCTAATCCTAAGGTAAAAATAATCATATGAATTTTTGCTTTATATAATAAGTTTTAATGCTCTAAAGTTAATTCATTTTATTTTGAGTATATGTTATTTAATAGAATCAGTATAGAAATCACCGAGAGCTCCTACGTATGTTGCATGCATGGTGATGATGGATTGTCACAAGTTGAATATACAATTAAATTAAGTATTTGTGATACTTTTTAGTGCTTGTATTGGCGCTATTATTTTAATAAAAAAGATATTTTTTATTAAAAAAAGATTTTTTTATTTATTAATGTGTTTGATAAATTTTTAGTAGTAAAAATAAAAACACTAGAAAAATAAAAAATATTTTTTTTTGAAAAGTTGTAATTTATATCTTTTTTTAAAAGATCTTTTTTCTTTAAAAAAAGATGTTTTTTATGTAATAAATAAACAAAAAAATACTTTATATTGTTATACCCAAACATAATTGATAGATAAAAAAATCTTTTGGATGAGATATCCAAACATATATAAAATTACTTTTACTTTTTCATAAGATCTTTTAAAAAAAGACAACTCAAGAAAAAAAATTTTTTAGAACTTCACCCAAACAAATCCTTAATTTCTTTTTTTTGGGAGATTGAGTTGGACATGGATAATGGGCTTCAAACTTTAAGCCCATATAGATAACTGGGCTTAAAACTTTAAGCCCTAAAATAGATTCTTGGGTTACATTTTTGGGGGGTTTAATAGCTTATCAGAAAAAGTGCGTATAAAAAGTGTTGGATATAGGCCAGGTCCTAAAACTAGAAAGTAAAAGATAAATCAAGTAAAACTCTTTTTGTGTCAGTATTAAGATAAATGAATCCCTTCTCATTTGAAAATATAATATAATTTAGTTATATCTAGATTTTGTTCCAGGAGTAATTTGTAGATATTTTACTATCAACTAGAAGAGTAGACCATTGTTTAATAAAAAATTTTCTGCAACACTAAATTTCTCCAAGCAATTCAAATAAAATAAAAAATTTCTCTCTTTCATTTTTCAAAAAAGAAAAAAACTTAAAAAGTCGAAATTTCAATTGTAGGATAGAATGCTTCTTTCTGTAGTGATTTTTTCAATGTTTTGTCCAACAAAGAGTGTTAGGTGAGATTGTATTGAATAGGTGTGGGAATTCATATAAAATTTTAATCTT
The DNA here is from genome assembly GCF_000817695.3 of Arachis duranensis. NCBI lineage: Eukaryota > Viridiplantae > Streptophyta > Magnoliopsida > Fabales > Fabaceae > Arachis > Arachis duranensis. The sequence continues at coordinate 110,336,168 of NC_029780.3, read as the reverse complement.
TTATTGGTAGGTCATATTTAAGTATCAATGTAAAGTTTATTTTTGTGACATATACCCAAAATTTTTCATGTGGTAACAAACCAAAGAGATCAGACATTGCTGGACATAAAAGTGAGCATTGATATTAGTATTCTTTTATAGTGCATTTACTAATTCATGCTTTAAAAATAGTTATAAATAGAATGAATAAATTTGCTGTAAGGAACTTTTGAGAATGCTAAGGTTTAGGGGTTTAGTAACTTGGTTATTCATGTAACAAGTTTTGAAACTAAGGTAAGTGAAGTGAGTGATGGGAATAGATTGAAACATGTGAGTGAGTGAGTGAAATTTAGCAGTCTTATAAGGCAACCTTGTGGAACAGGTGGACTCACATGGAAGCAGAGGCTTGTGGTAGATGCTCTTAAAAAGAGAGGCATATACTTGCTTCAAATGCAAGAGGAGAGTGCTTTTTAGCACCTTGGTGAAAACCATGGTTTTCTTGAGGAACAAGTCAACAAGGAAAGGTGAAATGGATACCAATAGATGCTTCTATTCTGTGGTGATGATCCACAGGTTATTGGTCTTATTGTTCTTATGCCATAAGGGAGAAAAGGTTTGAAAGGGACACTGTACCTGCAACAACAATGTTAATTCAATATATACTAGTTTCACCCTTGTCTAAGCAAAAGAAGGTTAGAGGGTCTCTGCTCTGATCTTTATCTATCTTACCCCTCTCTCTCATTGAGTTTGCTTCCTCTGAATGAGTCACAACTAGTTTTTAACCAAATGGGGTGGCTACAATCCCTCCTCTCTCCCTTGAAGAAGCTCTGGTTTCGGTTGAATTCGAATCAAAACAAGAGTATGCATTCTCATTATGTTTAGTTAGTTCTCTCTTCATGATGCTGGCTTACATTGTTTATCTCATGGTTTCTTCTCCTAATAACATTGCAGGAAGAGGGATTTACATTCTGTATGAAGATGTCAAATCTTGCCAGTATGAAGATGTGCATGTCCTTTGGTCTATACTAGTGGAATCACATTCCCCTTCTTTGCCATCCAAAAAATAAAAAGCCATGGGAACATAGCATCACACACATTCAGAAGCGGCTGCTCCTAATGTACATAAAAATATTTATAATTAATGTTCATATAACATAAGAGACTATTTTATTTTTCACTTCTTTCTTTTAATAACTTTTGTAGCATCAAAGCAGAATGGTTTGATTCTCTTTCAATTTTGTTCTTAAAGGATCTACTATGTTCTTATACAACTTCTTTTCTTTTTCTCTCTGAATGATGTTAGTTATTGTTATTATGTCTATTTTAAGTTGCTGAGATGGTAGTTTGTTCCTTCTATTTCCCTCGTTGAAGTTGACCATTGAAAGTAACTTGGGTATTTAAATTACATAAAAATAAGATATTAGACTATTATGGAGGCATTGAAGCAGTGACATTGACATGTATATGCCATAGTAACCAAACCACTAGGGGTCTAGATTATTTATTTGGCAGTTGAAATCGCTTTCTGCAAAACAAAGTAATCTGCAGAGAAAATGTAATCTCAACCTATGAAAAGGTGGGTGGAAGAGGTGTGATATACTGATATTAGAATTATTTTTAGTCATGTGACCCATGTTTTTCAATAGGAAATCAATAGTTGCAACTTTTTTAAACGACACATGAGACAATGAAATATATTTTTGTGACAATTATGTGTTGTTAGCTGCATGATAAGCATTTAAAAAATTGCAATGTGTAAGTGCAACTTAGACAAATTGCAATTTGTAATCTGTGTCATCTTGATCAAGTTGAACACCTCTTACCTACAAAGGTAAAGTGTAAAAACTAAAAACACATTACATTACATTACATTTTAGCTTAAAACACATTACTAAAGCAAAGTTACCTTATTCTTTTTATGTAATAAGATGCTATGACCTAAAATTTTAGCTTCTACATCCTGAGTTAAACCATTTCTTCAAGACGCCAAAGGACTAACAAGTAAGCAACCTTCAACAATCATAACTCTGCCACTAACTATAAAATACTCTAACCTAAGAATTTAATTTTAATGCACTGTAAAGTAATTTTATATGTGCATCTAATCGTAATGTCACATCAGCAAAAATAACTACCTTTCACATTGATCGCGTGAATAGTCATTTAAGAGAATGGATCGGATATGATTGCACGACTGTATAAAACATTTTTGTTGAAGGGAAACATATAGAAAATTGCATCAAAATTAAACTCAACCTAAATCCCTGATCATATCTCCTAATGGGAAACATATAGAAAATTGTAACCAACTGCTGTATGTCCTGCATCATGTTAAATTTCATCATGCAATGAATTTAGATGATCATGATCATGTTAGTTATGTTGTCCAATAATGATGGTCATCACATTCTTGAAGGATGTGTGACTAATTTTTGTTGTTGTTTGATGCAAGGTGACCATGACTTGAAATATGGTTTATTATTCAGTGTCTCGAGACACAATGTCTATGTCAATATCTCATCTACCAAAAGTGATTGTGTTTCCGTGCTTGTAAACAAATTCGATATTATATGAGAAGCCAGGTTTCAAGTCCTTCCGAGGAAAAAGGATTCAGTGAAAAAAAGTACACAGAAAATTGAGAATTTCACATGCAATGATGCAGACACTGTCCCATATTTATTTATTTGTTTTGTCTTCAAGCCTAATGACAAACACAAGATTAGGGGATTAAAAGAATCAATACAATGTGGCTTATTATTAAATGGAATTTTGAAAAAGGAAGAAAATTGGAAGTGAACTTCTCTGTAGCCTCTTGTTTTGGACAGACACACTTTGCACCTGGAAATCGTCTATTGGATCACTATAATATAAATAATAAATCATCAAGACAAACATAACTTTGGATTTTTGTACACTTTGATTATAGTATTACTACTATTACTCATATTACACGACTTTCTATTATTGTCTTTTGTTCTATCGTTTATCGCTTATTAAATCTTTTATGATGAAGGTGTTTGATCCAAAAGACCAGACAATGCATGAGGATTATTTAATTTTTGTGCAATTATTAAATGAACTTATAAGTTTTTTTAGGGTACTAGGTGTAAACTCTCTAGTATTTGAAAATTGAGAGAGTCAACAACTAATTTTCAGGAATTTACTTTAAAAATCGAATCTGAGTCATAATGTTTAAACAACTAAAACAATTATCACCTTTAGTAACCAATTTGAGATTGGTCGAGTGGTTAGCTCACTCATCTACTTAAACAAGTGTCGGGGGTTTGAATTCCGACAAACTCTTAAATAGAGCTTAAATCCGCGACGGATTAGTGCTTGGCGTGTGGGGATAACCAACAAAAGTTATCACCTTTATTAGGTTACTTAATACTTCTTTCTTTCCTTCTCATGTTCAATTAGTAATTATGTTGAAAGCTCATTTAATTTCTTATTGCCTCTCACCACATTTCAAAAGTACACCAAACATATCTTTAGGGCCAAGACAATGACAGTAGCAAAAAGGAAAGATGTGAAAAGCTATGTGAAAGAGCTAAAAAAAGTTTACAAACATAACTCTAAGGAATCTATATACAATGCTTAATTAAGTTATTGAAGCATGTATGTATGAGTTTTAACAGGCTCATCAACCAATTAAGCCATACACAAGCAAGAAGCTTTGGGATTTTAGACAATCATTTACAGCAAGCAAGCAAAAGAAGAAAAGGCCTAAATTAACAGATAGTGATGGTATACTGAATATTATTGACTAATGTTGATATACATCACAATTCAATTCAATTCAATTAAACCGAAACCTTTTCTAGTTTCTTATATATCAATGCTATTAAATGATGAAGTATATATTTTCCAGGCTTATTGAATGGTTTATCATGGATCAGGTCTTACTTTCTAATATCTTTTATTTATTATTTTTATTCCAACAAAATACACACCGAAAGACATACAAAATGGTTGTCAGAAAAGGAAGATTCTGGTTTCTATAAGCTGCAAAATGTGGCAAGCTAAGGCACAATAGAATACCAAACCAACCCTTTTGCCTTATCTGCCACCGGCCTCTCAATGATGGAAAGCACTAAAAGCCAGTTGGGGCAGCATGTGCTATGCATATAGCCATATATTATACCAACATCTGTTACAAAGAAATGCACATTAATCAAAATTTTAGGTCACTTGTTTGGTATATATCCTGAGGCAGAGGCATGCATGCTTATTTATCGAAGTGCTAGTTTTTTATTACAAAAAAAAAATAATTTTGATGCACTACCAATATAAAATAGAATAATACAATTTTATATAACAATACGTCAATCAAAATAACTATTTTGATCACATAAATAGTCATCCAAAAAAACAAATAAAATTGGATAATAGTAGAAAATGTTTTACAATGAATCAAAATTAAATTCTTATCAAAACTAGAAAGAAAAAAAATCCTATATCCTAATTAAACTTGATAAGGTATTGCTCCAAAAACCAAAAGTAAAATATGAGGTGTGAAACAAAGCAATTGAGCTGCAAAAATCTTGCAAGTTCCAAGCATGCACGTTAGGGTAGAGGGTCTAGAATGGAATAGGAGTATGAGTGGTCCCCTACTCCACATTGGGGCCCACCAAGTTGATCCACCCTACTTACTTGTTAACCAATTATTTCTCCACTCTCATCCTCATCATCTGTGGTCCGTGGTCCCTAACACCAAAATTTGTAGGCTACCTGTCCTATGCAGTACACAACTCTGAAAAGGACACAGCCTATTTAAGGGAGAGTACATAGTTGAAACTAACAACTCAATTTTTAAACATATTAGATTGCTGCTAAGTGCTAACTAGTGATCTAAACTCTTTAAAATGATAAGGTTTTTTGGAAAGGAAAATAACTTGGGAAGAAAACTATATTTGGATTGTAATCTTATTATTATTTATATTAAAGCAACTATGTATTTTTTACATCTTACAAAGAAAGAAACTCTAATAATAAGACCACCATAGTCCCAAGTAGATAGAACATTTGTGATGCAAAGCAACCTCTTCCCATGCCATAAATGCAAATGACCCAAATTCCACTCCTTTGTGATACAAACACCCTGAACACCACATAAATTATTTGTTTAACGAGAAAAGCTTAAAACTTTGGCTGGCCCATGAAGTGCAACCTGTTAGACTCAGAGAGTGATTATGGTTTTACAGCTCGTGATGAGATGGAAGAAAAGGAGAGTGTGTTTTGTCAGCTTCTTTATGGTGATCAATTACATGTTCTTAAATCACATGCCTACTATAACAATATTTATATGGTTAAATTCATTTTAAATAAAATTATTGTTTATTAAAAAATTATAAATATTTATAGAATACATAATATTTATGCAGGAAAGCGTGGTAGTAGATTAGATGTATGACTGAGAGGTATCACTCTCCAACCTTGTGAAAATCTTTGCCTTGTATTCCAGGGTAGTTTAGTTGGCACTTGTTGGCAATTAACTTCATTTCACTTTGTCTTTTTGATGGAACTTCCTAGGCACACAAACACTTTCTCTCTCTTTCTCTTTGTTCTCTCTAGCTAGCGTCACGGAATACCAAAAATTAGTTATCAAAGTTTTGTTTAGTTTAGTTTGGTTTCATCTGATTCTTCCTTCCATATTCCATATGCATTGACAAAACTAATACCTTTTTCTTTTTTCTTCTTTTTAAAATCTTTTTCTGTTGTTCTTTATCTTTGTGCTCACATAAAAGCAAATAAAAGGCTTTGTGGAGTGCAAATCAATAAAAAACAAAAGAAAATAGCATATAGATATTAAGAAGCAAAGCATGAATGGTGGTGCAAGTGCTGAGGCAGAGGCAGAGTACTCTGAATTTGTGGAAGTTGATCCTAGTGGAAGATATGGAAGAGTATATACAATACACTTTATACAACTCTTCAGATTTTGGTTTTTTTTTTTTTTTCAAAGTAATTTACAAATTATTATGCTATCAAGGGCCTTATTTTGATTATTGGTTTTGAATTCCATGTTTTGACAGTATAATGAAATTCTTGGTAAAGGAGCTTCCAAGACAGTGTATGCACCATATCCTTTATTATCTTGTTTTTCAGCAGAGCCACCTCAAAATTTTCAAAGCAAAATCTTCAATTTCTTTTAGATTTTCTTCCTTTTGCAAGTTGAAAATTGTGGGGGTGCCACCAAAATGAGATTTTTGTTTTTAATATGAGGTCATGTCCATTTGTTGCAGTTATAGAGCATTTGATGAGTATGAAGGGATAGAAGTTGCATGGAACCAAGTGAAGCTTTACGACTTTCTGCAGAATCCAGAAGACCTTGAGAGATTATACTGTGAAATTCATCTTCTCAAGACATTGAAACACAAGAACATCATGAAGTTCTACACTTCCTGGGTTGATACTACCAACAGACACATAAATTTTGTCACTGAGATGTTCACTTCTGGGACTCTAAGACAGTAAGCCTTATCCATTTTGTGTTATATCTTACCTTCAATGCTTGGTTTCATTTGCATGTCATTTCAGCTTCTTGATCTTGGCTTTTACAAACTGCAGGTACAGGCTTAAACACAGAAGGGTTAACATCAGAGCTGTTAAGCATTGGTGCAGGCAGGTTTTGGAAGGGCTTCTCTATCTACACAGCCATGACCCTCCTGTGATCCATAGAGATCTCAAGTGTGATAACATTTTCATCAATGGCAACCAAGGAGAAGTTAAAATTGGGGATCTTGGCCTTGCTGCAATTCTTCGCAAATCTAATGCCGCTCGCTGTGTTGGTGAGACAACAACATGAAATTAGCCTTTATTTTTCATTGTCACCATGATCAAATACACATGTTATGCCTTCTTCCACAATTAACTATTCAGATGAATTTTATGATGTTCTCAGCATATTTTGAGTTTGTTAGCATGGCTTATTTCTGTTCATTGTTTTACTTCATTTAGGCACACCTGAGTTTATGGCCCCTGAAGTATATGAAGAGGATTACAATGAATTGGTTGACATATACTCTTTTGGAATGTGCATCTTGGAGATGGTCACCTTTGAATATCCTTATAGTGAATGCAACCATCCTGCTCAAATTTACAAGAAAGTTTCCTCTGTAAGAACTATTTCTTTCTTTGGCCATGATTATTTTTGCAATTTGGTTTCATTATTTTTGTCCAAATTACTAACATGGAATGCATATTTTTCAGGGGAAAATGCCAGAGGCTCTTTACAAAGTAAATGATCCCGAGGTTCGGCAATTCGTAGAGAAATGCTTAGCAACTGTGTCCCTCAGACTTTCAGCAAAGGAACTATTGGAGGACCCTTTTCTCCAACTTGATGATTATGGATATGACTTGAAACCATTCCAATATCAAAGAGACTGCTTTGAAGTAACCCCAATAATTAGACAGTCTCTTAATGGAATTCATAGCAGCAACACCACCTTAATGAGTGGCTCCACCGATAATCCTGGTGGTTATGGACCTGTGTCTGAACTGGATTATCACCAAGATGATTTTGAAACAAGTGAAATAGATCTCTTTGATTGTGAGGAGGACGAAAAATTAGCTGAATTCGACGCCTCAATTAAAGGTAGGAGAAGAGAAGATGATGGCATCTTTCTGAGAATCAGAATAGCAGATAAGGAAGGTTGGCATTTCCCTTGTTATTTCCTTCTTCAACATTTTCAGTCTTTGATGATTCCATATTCTGTTGCTCTTTAATTCGCCTTGGTTACTCAGTAATTAGTTACTAAACAAGCCATATTAACAATGTCTTCTACATAGGTCGAGTTCGAAACATCTATTTCCCGTTTGACACCGAGACTGATACTGCATTGAGCGTTGCTTCTGAAATGATAGCTGAACTTGACATAACTGACCAAGATGTAACAAAGTTAGCAGATATGATAGATAATGAAATTGCAAACTTGGTCCCTGAGTGGAAAAGGGGACCCAGAATAGAGGAAAGTTTACAATGTGAAAGTGAACATTTCTGCCACAATTGTGCTAGAAACGGTTCTTTATTTGATTATGCATCATCAGATAATCCATGTGCCAAGAATCTGCAATTTTTCCATTGTTCTAAGAACGGATGCGCAGCAGTTCATGGCAGATTCGAGGAGATTACTTATCAAGTTGAAGGGTCTGAAAACTGTGCTACAGAAGGTGCACAAGATCCATCATACCAACCCAAAGGCATTAGTTGTACTGATATCTGGGCGCAGCGCGATGAACCAGACTTGTGTTCTGAAGAGTTAAAAGACATACAATGTGACGACAAGTCTAATGAGACATCAAATCAATCAACCATCAAGGATGGTGGAAGAACTATTGATGTGGATGACCAAAGTGATCTCAATGCTAGAAAGCTACCTTCTATTCCTTCATCGGATTGTGTTCTTCTGGACTATGAGAATGAAATTAGACAAGAACTGAGATGGCTAAAAGCAAAGTACCAGATGCAGTTAAGAGAGCTTAGAGACCAGCAACTAGGGAGTAAATCAAAATTTGCTAGCACATCCCCTGACACCGAAAAATTAGAGCTATCAGCTACATCCCACTCGAAGTTACAGGACAAGAAATCATTGCTGAGGCCTATGGTTTGTGGTAACAATTTTCTTGTTGATGCTGAGAAGTGCACAAGTTTGGCTGATCAAATGGTTCAAAATGGTGATGAGACAAGTGAGGCTAACAGTCCAGAACAAATGATCACAGCCAAGGATTTCTTTGCAGGAGCCTTGCTTCCACAGTCCCTTTATAGGGCCACTTCTCTTCCTGTTGATGCAGTAGATGTCTAGAATCTCCAAACCACTCAAGTTTCCATAATTTTCTCATCATTAAATGGGGCACCATTGTAAGTAAAATTAAAGAAAACCCAGATGTAACTTAGTGTACGTAGTTCTAGGCACCCTTTTCTCTATGAAAATCACTTTGAACTTGACATGTTATGAAAAAGAGTCATGTAAATCATACACAGATTAACACAATCACATTAATGTAAGCAAAATCTTCCCCTTGTGTTGCAACTCCATCTCCTAGTTAGAGGTACCTACTTATGAGATGCTATTGTTGTGAAATGCTTTCTTGTATGCTTGGTTCATAAAATGCTCTATTTGATATAATACAAGTTCTTATACATTCATATTTTTCTTCTTTCTTGTTACTTTTTAATTTTCCCTAGTGTGAGTTGTATGCATACCTTATCCAGAATGTAGGGGAAAAATATCTTAAAGACTTTTATATATGCATGCACAAAGGTAGCTTGACCAACACCTACCTACTATTCTCCATTTTGATGGATAACGCCAAAGATCAGATGACCCCTCTGACAAACATTGTGGGGCAATTTCAAAGGACAAACCAACAAATTTGTGTGATGCTTGTTCACCCTTCTACAAAATATGAACATACAAACATAACAACGGCCATGTAGTTTTGCTGCTGCACATAACTAGTGGCCAACTTGGTAGGGTATATATACATACACACATTAATATAATAGAAAGTTCTAAGGTATAAATAGGTTAGGTCCCTATCCATTAAATGGCCACTTTATAAATGAGCCATGTAACTATTTTTATATCAAAATTAGACATAAATATGAATACAATAAAGCAAAGTACAGAAAAATGTAACAGTGGTGATGAAGGAGGTTCAAACTCTCAATTTAGATCTTAAAGAATAAGACACCTGAATGAGACAAGTCAAGATTATTTATAGAATTAACTATGTATAACACATCAGCAACAATGAAAAATAATGTGATGGCACTGTTATTCTTGGATGATTATCTGTTGTCATTAATGCACATGCTGGAGAGGCAGGGTATGGTGTCCACCATTTTTACCAATAAAAGACTTCAATATGGCATGGCATTATAGGATAAGAGGAAGATATAAAAGGTTACGGCCGTGTACACGAATGAAAGAAGAAATGCATCATAATTTATACACGTAGACGAATACTTTTATAACTCTACTTTAAAGTAATGGCACTTTACAAGTGAATTGAACGGTAAATATAATAGAGATTAGGCAGTCGCTAGTTGGAAAGCAAAAAGCAAAAGCTACGTACTATCAACACCGGCATAGCGGATCCATCATTGTCTAAAATAACATATTGACTTGTCCATGATTTTAAGCAAAATTACGTTGCTTAACGGATATATCTTCCAAGCTTTTATTAAAACTACCATGGACATATATTCATTATTCCCAATGAATAACACAAATAACACATAAAATCAGCAACTTCTGTCAATTATGTGTATATTTCCATCTTACATATTACTCATTACTCTGTGCTTTACAGATATACTATCGACAGAGCATCACACCTACATATTTTATGCTCGTCTTAAATGTTATTAATCTTGCTACAAACTACATTCCTATAGGATACATTTCCCTTAAGCCACTATGAGTAATACAATGATTAACTGTCATCAATATACCCCAAAAAAATAAAAAATGAAAAATCATTTCCCTCAGGCCTATGAATCAGATGCAAGAATTGAAAGTCAATTAAAATAGGTGTGGATACTATGAACCAAAGCAGACTAGGTAAAGAGAGACCACCGAATTATCTGAACTGATTGATTCAAATCCAGGGTTATAGAAAATGTACCGCCTCCAATTTGGTAAGATTAGACCTCAACTGCGAGATATCTTGACAGGCATAAACAAGAACACAAGCATTTGATTGACTCGGAAGCATTCTAGCACGCGTCCACTTGAAGTCAGACCTCAGGCAAACTCATCTAAAAAAGTGAATGATTTTAAGCTCCTGTGTACATTTATATATTTTCAGTTTAATATACTTGTAAATTACTCATCAGTTCTAGTCGGATTCTTCATGAAATTCCACTGTTTCTTCTACCAGTAATCCTGACATGAACATGAACCATCCTTGAAATGATGAAAACGTGTGGAGTCTCTTACAATAATTTCTCTACCGACAAGCTTAGAGATATATTTTATGGCGGAATGACAGTCATTGCAGACTCTAAGGTTCTTCATGATCCTCAGTGTGGCATATCCTGGAGTATTTAACAAAGCAAATGCAATAGCGAGTTTTTCGCTATGGTGTCTAAGGATTTGTTCCTTCACTTCCTGGTCTAGATCATGCAAGACAGAATCAGTGTCTGGAATAAAGCCCATTTTCTTTATCTCCATCCATATTTTTGAAATCATTCTATATATTGCATCTCTTTGTGGATGAAGCCCATCTTCAACCCCAAAAATATGGACCTTGTTCTGGATTTGAACCCAGCTGATTCCTTGTTCCTTCTTTACTGCTCTGTCCTTCATTGATTTCCTAATCATAGCAGCATCTTTCCATCTTCCACAAGCTGAAAGCGTATTAGCAAGTGCTGAGTAAGCCCCACTATTGTTGGGATCAAGAAGAAGCAAATTTTCAGCTGCCACTTTAGCTAAATCCACATTTTTATGAACCCTGCAAGAAGCCAAAAGTGAACCCCAAGCTATAACATCTGGTTCAACAGGCATGTTTTTTATAAAATGATATGCTTCTTCAAGCAATCCAGCACGCCCAAGCAGGTCAATCATGCAAGCATAATGGCTAGAGGTGGGTTCAATGTGATGAGCATTTTTCATTAAACTAAAGTAACTCACATTTTTCATTAAATTAAAGTAACTCTTACCCTGTTGTACCAATCCCACGTGCGAACAAGCAGACAAGACACCAACATAAGTAATTTGGTCAGGCTCTATGTCAAGTTTCAGCATAGTGTCGAACAGTTCTACGGCATCTTTTCCAAGACCATGTTGAGCTAGAGCTATAATCATGCAAGTCCAAGTCAATTTATTCTTGTTAGAGCATATCTGTTTGAATACTTTCCTTGCATCTCTGATGCTTCCTGATCTTGAATACATGGTAATTAAAGCATTACCAACAGAAATTGATGATGCTTCTTGCAATCTTATGGCAGTTGCATGAAGCTGCTTACCGTGATCAAGAGAAGCCAAGCTTGAAAAGACACTTAAAACTGCTGCTAAAGTATAGTTGTTTGGCTTTGGACCTTCTCTAACCATTTTCCTGAAGAGATCCAAAGCATCGCTAAGTAAACCATTTTGTGCATAACCTACAATCATGGCTGTCCATGCAACTATATCTCGAAATTCTAATGAGTCAAATATATCTCTTGCTGGGTTTATATCCCCAATTTTGACAAAGCCATCTAGCAGTGATGTGAATGCTATAACATCCAGATTTGAGATACCTGTAATATCTACAATCCTATGAGCAATCTCAATGCCACCAGACTTTGCATACATTAAGATCAGAGCATTTCTCACAGCTCCAGATATGTCTATATTAGCTCTTACCATGTATGCATGGACTTGTTTCCCAAGTTTCAAATTTTCAAGATTGGCACAAGCTGACAAAATACTTCCCAAGGTGTACTTATCTGGCTTTGAAGATGAACTGCTAAGCATAAGCGAAAAAATTTCAAGGGCTTTGACATCATGTCCTTGATGAGTATATCCTGTAATGATCGAATTCCAAGAGACAATGTCTGGATCAGTCATTTCCTGAAAAAGGGCAAGTCCAAGGTCAAGTTGACCAAAATGCATATGCATCGAAATCATAGTATTCCAAGTTGATTTGTCTTTTAGCCTCATCCGGTCAAACACAACTTTCGCCATTACTGAATCACCTGACTTTGCATACATGTTAAGAAGTGAATTGGCCACAGGAACAACACTGAACAATCCAAGTTTTACAATGAAGGAGTGAACCTTTCTACCAATATCCAGTGCTTCAGTTGCAGCACATGAAGCAAGAACATTGGTAAATGTGAACTGGGTTGGCGACACTCCACATGAAATCATCCTGAGAAACATATGAATGGCATTATCAAAACGACCCAACATGTTATACCCCACTATCATTGAAGTCCAGGAAACAGAATCGGGTTCAGGAATTTCATCAAACACTCGCTGTGCAGCTTCCAAGTTCCCCCTTTTGGCATAAGCTGACAGAATGGTATTCCAGGAGAAAATGGTCTTCAGCGGCATTTCAGCGAACACGCGGTGAACATCAGAGAAGGAACCAGTTTTAGCATAAAAATTGAGGAGATTGTTCATCAAGAAGACACCCAAGTGAAGGCCGTGTTTGATGATTCGAGCATGAACGGATCTTCCGACAAAAGGGTCTCTGGATTTGATAGCGGATTGGAGAACATCGGCGTATAAATCGGAATGGGAAGCATAAGAAGTAGTGCAGGGAGGATTTGTGATCCCCATCAACACAAAGTGAGAGTGTTGAATTCAGCACCCGCATGAAGATGGAGGCTCTATTGGTGAAGTTGCGGCTAAGTTGTAGGAATTTAGAATTTAAATTCTGAAATCAACCTACAAATTATATCATGTGTTAGTTGGTTTCTAAACTAACTTTAACTTCCGTCACAATTTTATTAAATTGGTAATGAATTATTTTCTCTGAATCTAATATATGTTCACATTTTCTGATATTAATTTAGGCTACAATCTAAATTTCCCCATAATTGAAAAGAACAATAGCTTGGTACTATTAGAAATGAGCTCGTGAGCTCAGTTAGACTAAACTCAAGTTCAACTCACGAAAATTAAATTTAACTAAAGGTTCGACTCATTAATAATTAAGCTTATTTCGTAGTTCAAGTTCACAAGCTGACTTAAATAATAGAACATAATCTATAATTCTATATTAATAAATTATAACTTATATATATTACAAAACATTAAAAAATAAATTTTATTTATTATCTATCTATCAATTATAAATTTTTTATTTATGTCCTATATCAAAATTATATAAAAATTATTATAAAATTTTAAATAATTAAAAACATTAATATATATGTATATATTACTATTATACACATATATATATATAATTATTAATACGCATATCCTACATGTATTTAATTTATATTTTAATATTATATATATAATCGAGCTAGCTCACGAGTTAATGAACTGAGCTTATCCAAACTTAAACTCGACTCATTTAATTTATGAGATCAATTTTAAACTCAAGCTCCGCTCACCAGCTCACGAGTTCAGCTTATCGAACTATTAATTAGTCGAACTCGAACTAATTCATGAGCGAACTTGACTCACTTTCACTCTTATTTAAGACTTAGATACACCAGTGTATCGATAATAAGTATTAATCTGTTTATTTGTCCAATTTTTTCTTATATAATAATAATAATAATAATAATAATAATAGTAATAATAAGGAGGTTTTGTAGATCACAATCATAAAACATAAATATAAACATGGGATGATCTTATTTTTATTGAGAAAATAATTTTTTTTCTATAATGTTTGGTAAAGAATTTATAAAGTTTGAAAAAAATTATATCAAATTTGATCTAAAAAATTAGAAATAGTTACCAGATTCTTTTTTAAAAAGATCATTAGATTTTTTATGTAATCAAATTGTTAGTTTTTGTAGAATTAACGTTGTAAATGATCTGTAGAATCTAAAAAAAAAATTATAATTAAGTAAAATACCTAAATTTAAACGAAATTTATGTGCGTGCATCTTTTTCATTTAGATTGCTGTTGTATTTTTTTTTCTTCTCTCATGTTACTACTGTTTCTTCTTTTCCTCTTTTTTTTTTCTTATTTTTATCTTTCGTTATCATCGTCGTCATCATTATTACCTCATTCTCCTCCTCCTTTTTTATTTAAATTTCTTTTTCTTCTTCATTTTTCTCCTTCTTCTTGTCTATCTTCATAATCCACGTCATTACCATCATCGTTATCATTATTGTTATCATCATCGTCTTCTTCTTCTCCTCCTTTTTCATCATCTTTCTCTTTTATTATTGTCATCACCACCACCACGCCACTACCTCCATCTCATTCTTTTCTCATTTGAATTTTTTTGATCTCCTCCTTCTTTAATTTGTCCTCTTCCACTTCCTACTCCATTATCATTATTGTCATCATCGTCTTCTTCTTTTTATATGTACAATTGTTCTGTTGACTAGATCAAACAAAAATCAGATTCCTAATTTCTTTCATGAATCTTTTATGTATATAGAATTAGTTATAAATCTTTTTTTTTTGGTTTAGCTTAATTTTAGGAATTTTATGATTAGAAATCTTTCCTTTATTTTAGGCTAGTATTTTTTCCTTCTTTCCCGTTTTCTAGTTATTTCTATTTCTGTAATTCCTCTATAAAGATGATGATTTCCTGTACATTTAATAGAACATTATATTCAAACACTTCAACTTGGTATCAGAGTAGGATCTCTACACTGTGTCTCTGATTTATAGCTATGGTTGACAGTTCCTCAGTCATTAATTCTGAATAGAAGGAGAACACCACTCCTACTCCAACAGATTTAAAATCTGAACAACAGGTACTAGTTAGTGGTGATTTTCATTCATTTCAGACCACTACATTTTGAATCAATGGGTCAAACTACCTTAGGTGGTCTCAATCAATTCAGATGTATATCCGTAGAAGAGAGAAGATTGGATATCTCACCTGTGCGCAAAGCCAGCCTAACGTCACTGACCCACAATATAATGTGTGGGATTCCGAAAATTTCATGGTGATGACATGACTCGTGAACTCAATGAAGGAGGATATTAGTAGTAACTACATGTACTACCACTGCTAAAGAATTGTGGGATAGTGTTAAGAAGATGCATTCTGATCTTTGGAATAAATCCCAAATTTATGAACTTACTCTAAAAGCTAGAGAAATTCAACAAAAAAATGACAATGTCATCAAATATTTTCACACATTGAAGCGGGTGTAGCAGGATCTTGACCACTTCAATAAATATAAGTGGAATTTAGCCGCTGATGTCAAACACCACCAACAAACAGTGAAAGAAGGAAAGATATTCCAATTTCTTGCAGGCCTCAACGTGGAGTTAGATGAAGTTCGTGACAGAATTATTGGAAGAGCAATCTTACCCTCAATTGGAAAAGTATTTACTGAAGTTAGAAGAGAGGAAACTCGTAGAGCTATGATAATGGAAAAAGGCAAGACTAAACAGATTTTTTTGGAGTCTAATGCATTCTTAGTGGCACCTGCTGCACTTAAAAATTCATCAAATCAGAAGCACTCCTCTAATCTTTGGTGTGACCACTGCAATAAACCTCGTCACACCCAAAAAATCTGCTGAAAGATTTATGAAAAATCAGCACATCTTAAAGGCAGTAAATCTGGTTCCAAAATACGTTCTATCCCAACTGCCTATGAGACTGAAAAATCATTCTTAAGTAAGAAACAGGTTGAGCAGCTCCGAAGGCTGTTAAATTATTCTAGTTCTGTGTCTAGTACTCCTAGTAGTTCTTTGGCTCAAACAGGTAATTTTAGTATTCTTATATCCCTTAACCGCACCTCAAACTTGAATACACCATGAATTATCGATTCAGATGCACTTGACCATATGACCAACCTCTCCCTTTTATTTAAAACTTATTCTCTTTGCTCTAGAAATGAGAAAATTAGAGTTGTTGATTGTAATTTTTTATGTATTGCTGAAAAAAGTACAATTAAATTGTCCAAAAATATTGATATAAGAAATGTCCTTATGTACCAAAACTTTTTTGTAATCTTCTCTCTATTAGTAAAATCTGCAAGGATTTCAATTGTGCTGTGACATTCTTTGACACTCATGATATTTTTCAGAACCGGTCCTCGAAGAAGATGATTGGAAGTGCTAAGATAATGGATGAACTTTATTATTTTGAAGATATTTCGGAGGATAAAGTAGCTCAAAGATTTAGTGGTATAAGTTCTATGCCTATAAAGGACCAAATAATGCCCTGGCACAATAGACTAGGATACCCTAGTTTCTCATATCTCAAATATTTATTTTCAAGTTTGTTTAAGAATATGATTCTTCCTTATTTAAATATAAAAATTGTATTCGTTCAAAGAGTCATAGAGTTCCTTATTACTCTCAACATTATCATGTATCTAAACCTTTTCACTTGATTCATAATTATGTATGGGTCAATCAAAAATAACAACTCAATTTGGAAAAAAAATAGTTTGTAACTTTTACCGATGACCACACACGACTATGTTGAATCTATCTCATGCATGAAAATTCCAAAGTTTCTAAAATTTTTCAATATTTTTCAACAATGGTAGAAACACAATTTGACACAAAAAATTTAAATATTAAAAAGTGATAATGGCATTGAATACTTTAATAAAAATTTTGGTGAATTTCTTCAAAAGAAAGGTATTCAACATTAATCTACATGCCTCAATACTCCCCAACAAAATGATATTGCTGAAAGGAAGAATAAACATCTTATTGAAGTAGCACGTGCCATTATGTTTGACGGTAATATTTCAAAGTATTTATAAGGAGATGTTGTCCTAACAGCAACCTATCTCATAAATCGAATGCCCACACGTGTCTTAAATTATTGCACACCGTTTGATACTTTCAAAAAGAAATTTTCAGCATATAGGTTGCATTGTGACTTACCTTTAAAAGTATTTAGTTGCACTGTGTTTTTGCATACACCTTTATATCGAAGTAAACTTGATCCAATGACAGAAAAATGTATTTTTATTAGCTATTCTCCAAGTTAAAAGGGTTATAAATGTTTCAATCTACACACCAAGAAATTTCATGTAAACATGGATGTTACTTTTTTACAACCATCCTTATAGTTATTAAAATAATCATCTGACTACCTAGTAAAATAACCATCCAATATTTGTTAGATATACTTAAACTAAATCGAATAAAATAACCATCCAATTAAGAATTAAAATAACCATCTATATACACAGTAAATTGATCATTTAGTCTATTTGACATTTTTTAGAATTAAAATGTTAAAATTATTGTTGGGGTGGTGAAAACTTGAGAAGAAGTGAAGTGAAGCCCCGACATGAAACAACTGAGGAAAGGAAATAGAAAAGAAAAAAAGAATAGTGAATAGCTTTTTTTTAATTTGGGTTAAATATTTGAAGATGAGTTAGTTAATTGACCATGAATAACGAAGTTTTAAGCTTATTCTTGGTATAATTTTTAACAGTTGACCCTCTGTAAACATACTACTAATGATGATTTGGGTTTTACGCTGGCTTTCCTTATTTGAAAATAATGGGTGATAGAAGTATGAAAACGGTCCCCTATATCTCGCGTTGGGAGGGAGAAACTTTCTAACTGCGG
>NC_029780.3:110309081-110317893 GCF_000817695.3 Arachis duranensis | reverse complement strand
AATTGTTGGAGAGAGAAAAAAATTGGACAAGAAAAAAGTCACATAAGATAAGAGAGAGGAGCTATTTTTTTAATTTACGTTGCAAATCTTTATTTATTTTAAATTTTAAATAAAAAATTATTAAAAATTAATTAATTATTATTTAATGATAATTTCAATTTAATTTCTTATTGTACACATGTACTTTTTCATTAGAAATTTATTGAGAAATTTATTCGGCGACATATATCTAAGAATTTTGAGTTGCATGCGGATGTAGAGGAATTAATACTCCATGTCGTCCACAATTGTCCAATAGCAAAGAATATTTGGATTAGCATTTGCATTAGCAATTTCCTTCAAACATTTTGGAGTTCACAGCTCTTAAATTCGATTGATAACAATCTAAAAGAAGTTACTCCTAATTTCAATGGGGTTCTAATACCCCTATATTTTTTTTTTTTTTTTATAACTTGTTATAACATTTGGTACTAACGTAAATGTCAGATGTTTGAGAATTTAGATTGCTATCTGGACTCGTGTCTTTGTCAAAGTTTGAGTATGACCGAAAAATATGAGTCTTTGTTGGAGTGTTCGTATAAAAATAAGGTTTAAGTGTTTGAGTTTTCAATTATTCACATAACTTAATATCTTCTATCGAAATTTTGGATAAAAATCAACACAAATGGATTAATTATAGGTTCAGGATTAGCATCATTTGGTAGCATCTTTTAGAATCACCATGACAATTTTATCGCAGTCTTTAGTGTAACTTTAGATAATTGCACAATCATTTTACCAAAACTTCGGATTTATTTTTTTGACTCTTTATTTCTTTCCAATAATTTCGTCTATGTTATATTTGTGATACATAATCGGTCCTAAATCCAAATAAAAAAGAAGAGTTGTGTTAGATTTTCGACAACCAACATAGAAATTTAGTCAAATTTTCATGACATGGATCAAAGATGTTATTATGCTAAAGTTAGGTCGTTGTCCGAAAGCAATGCGCTTTTGTTGATCGAAAAAATATTTTCAATAAGGGTAAGTTGATTTGAAGTAATAAAGAGGTCGAAGACATAAGCAGTTTTCGAAAAGATACACGTGCAAACATGGACTGGAGGTATTCGACGCGGATTCGATTTCAAGACACTTTATTAAATCGAACAAGTCTAATCGAACAAGATATTCGAGACAGGTAATCGAATAAGTTATTCGAATAGTATATTAAGCAGTTACGTATGTGGAGAAATTGAAGGCCTTTGTCACGTGAAGAATTTAATTTATGTGTAAACGTTTATTAGCCAAAAGGCGAGAACGGTTACTAAGGAGTATGCATTCAAGGCTGTGATTTTGTAATTAATTGTCAGTTACCAAAAGTAGATTATAAATACTAGAAAGTTTTAGGGAATAGGGGGTTGGAACTTTAACTCAGAAAACACTCAAGCACACTCACATCCCCAACGAATTCCTGAGTCTGTGATCGAGTTACTTTTCTGTAAGGTTCCTTCCATGTTTTATTCTTTCAATTTATCTTCTTGTAAACTTTATTTTTCAAGCAAGTTTATCTTTCAAGTATTCTTTACTTTCAATGTCTAATTTACATTTATATACTGTTAATTTTCATGTCAAAGCCCTTTGACTTAGTCGAAGGTACTTTACTGCTTTCTTTTAATTTTAACGCAATCCTTTCCGATCTCAGCACATTTTCTTTTTGAAAACTTTATTCCTTCATTTCTTTCATTGATTTACAAATTTTAATTTATCTTTTATCCCAATATCCATCTAATCAAAGACACTTTGATGCACTTTTAGAAAACTGGTACCTACAAAGAGGAGTAGGTTTCGTTCTCAGACCACTAGACATCGAACCACCATTGATTTGCTAAAAATCGACAAAACAAATTGGCACATCTGGTGGGACATTTTTTTTAAAAAAAATTGAAGTGTGTCAAATTAAACTTTTCATATCGTTTGGTGTATACGATTACGAAGTGGAAAGATCATTCACATGGCTGATGAATTGTCTAATGTGAATGGTGGTTCATCCACCAGTGATAGCCTACCAGTAATTGTGCAACAGGCAGACGTGACTTCACGTTCGGAAGGTGTAATTGGAAGTGAAAGTATAGCAATTATGACTGTTCAAACTGGAAACATCGGACGTAACACTCGACCACGTGACACTTTGCCACCATTCCAGCCTCCATTAACCACTGGTTGGCCTCCTTATGGTCTTCCTCCTGGTTATACCCCACCAGTGAGTGGTTTTGTTCCTCCTGTCCGATTTGGGAGTGTAAATGAAGGGAATAATTCTTAAAACCCACAACAACATTTCGAGTATTCTCGTGATTACAATGTGGGATCTACTTCGAATGCTGTTAATTCAATGGCATATATCAATAGTAAGTAGAGAAAAGTCATCATGACTTAGTCAATTTATTGACTCAATAAATTACTACAATTCTAAATCTTATAATGGCATATCAAAAATCAAAATTCGAACATCTTGCTAGACAAGTCGAACATATTACTCGAATCGTAGATTATGAGGAAGGTGAAAGGCATAATGCCAGGAGAAATAATGAAGGATTTGAAAACATATTTCAAAATGAAAACAATATTTTTAATAAAGAAAATCCTCATATAGTTCCCCATGGTCAAAATACTGATGAATTTCTAGCCAGAATACGTGCTAATCATGGTGGTGAACGTTATCAAGTCACCAAAATTGTGGAAGAAGTACTTAATCAAGTTGGTCTAAATGTTGGTTTTATGAATCGACCCCACTTTGTGTCTGCCTTCCCCCAAGTTGTTCAAATGGCTGAAGTGCCAAGAGGGGTAAAAAAATCCAAAGATAATCACAAAGTTTGCTGGAAAAATTGGAGAGTCGACTACTGAACATGTCGCTCGTTACTTGGTTGAGATTGGAACTTAGCCAATGATAAAAATTTGAAAATGAAGTTTTTTCCTTCTTCGTTAACGAAGAATGCGTTTACTTGGTTTTCGAATCTCATACCAAATTTAATAACGACATGGAATCAGTTAGAAACTGCTTTTCACGCTCAGTTCTATCGAGGAGAAAAGAATATAGCAGTTACTGATCTAGTGGCTCTGAAACGTGACGATGGTGAAACCATTGACGATTATATGATATGTTTCAAGAACGCTAGGAGTGATGCTATGTTTCATACCTGAGAGTGAAGTGGTGAAAATAGCAACTATGGGACTAGGGTTTTATATGCGCAGAAAGTTGCTTAATGTGCATATCCCTGATTTAGCCCATTTGGCCGAAAAGGTTCGTCAGACCGAACTTATGAAAAAGGAGAAGGAAAAATATCGGAGTGAGCAACGATCAAAGAGTAAACTGTTTACTCAAAAAGAGAAAGTTGCTTATGTAACTATGGAGTCCTCAGAGGAGGAACTCGATTTTGAAACAGAGGTCGATTTGGCCGAACTTAAGAAAGGCCCTCCATATGTCTGTTCTTTACTCAGAAAGCTTCCTAGTAATGAAAAGTCGAATGATTCAAAACTAAAAAGTGGAAAGAAATATAGTTTTGATATTTCAAAATCTGATCAGATTTTTGATGTGTTGCTTAAAGATAAACAATTGATTTTGCCTAAGGGTAGAACTTTACTTTCGGTGAAAGATTTAAAAGGGAAACCTTATTGCAAGTTTCACCAAGCAATCAGTCATTCGACTAACAATTGTGTTCGTTTCAGGGACTTAATCCAGGAAGCAATAATGGAAGGATGGTTGAAATTCGATGATGGCAAGAAAGAAATGAAGGTTGATGTCGATCCCTTCAACGTTGATGCCAGCTTTGTTGAGCCATGTCTCGGGATAAACATGGTTGGCATGTTCTATGACTTTGATGTGCCTCTTGATAATTTTGAGTCACAAGTTAGATCAGTGTATCCCTGGGCAGGAGATGGTTTGTTGGACTTTCTGGTTCAAAAAAAAAATTAAAGACCGGGACGTGTCTCTGTGTCCACGGTGTAATACTGTGTTTGATGCTGAAGCAGCGGCAATTTTTAAAAAGGAGAGAATGAAGAAAGAATTGGTTCATAGAGAAGAGTAGGCACGTCAGAGACATCCGATTTGGCGCATAGAGAGTCAGAGTTCTAATACCCCTCAACAAAGTGTGGCTACACCTTTATGTCGATCCCAGGCTATTGGTGTTCAGTGGATTTGGAACTGTCAGGAGTTCCAGAAGCGAGATGCTCTCTATCGATGCAATCCACAGTGGGGACATCGGAGACCTCCTCAAAATCAATATCCCTACTATCGTGGTTGAGTCAGAGGGTATTCAAGAGGCAGAGGAGGCAGAAGAAATTTCATCAAAATAAAAAGCCTCAGGCAAAAGTAAGTAAGGGGACAACGCCTTCTGTACATTCCCGAATTGTCTTTCCTTCTGATGGAGAGACTTGCCCAAAGGGAATTCCATCTCCTGCAAAAATGGAAAAGGGCAAGGCAATAGCTCAATCCTCAGGAGTCGATAAAAACAAAGAAGTCGATGTCAAGGAAGAATATTTCAAAGAAGGGGATGATGATATGATTGGAACGATTTCGATTATTCCAACTGAGTATCTGGGCGAATATGAAGGTAACCCAGAAGAAGATTATGATATGGAGGATGTGGAAGCCTTTTCCTTCATTCGAATTGAAGACAAGCCGGGGTATTTTCTTCGGCCTACTGAAAAATAGATGTCTCATCTCCGCCCGCTCCATATAACCACTACTTTAAGTGGGATCAAAGTAAACAAAGTGTTAATCGATTGGGGGGCAGCAATCAGTCTTCTGCCTGAGAGGATGTTAATAAAAGTAGGAAAACATCTTGATGATTTGGTTCGCACAAATATTGCTGTAACGGACTTTAGTGGGGTCTCGACACTAGCGAAAGAGTTGGTCACTTTGACTGTAAAGGTTGGATCATCCGAACGAAATACTGTGTTCATGGTGGTTCCATCAAAGGTGAGTTATAATGCTTTGCTGGGACGAGATTGGATCCACAGTGCGGGGGCTATACCTTCTACTGTGCATCAAAGCTTGCTTCTTTGGACGAAGGATGGCAAACCTAAAGTTATCAAGGCAAATTTGAACCTTTATGTGTGATGATTGGATTTTTGACGGTTTAGAATTTCACTAATGAATTCTCGTTGTAAAGTATAGTTTCTAAACCAAACAATAATCCTTTCATACAAAAAGTTGTTTGTCACTAGTACAAACCCCTAAAATTTATAAACCGAAGTATTTAAACCTCGGGTCGTTCTCCCTAGGAATTGTAATGAAGTGTCTTGTTATTGGTTGTGAGTTATAATTGGGGTTTTTAAGATTTTATGTGAGAACTAGAAGTCCTATCCTAGTTACCCTTCTCAGTTGTGATGAGAATTGTTCATTGCTCCCACTTAGTTAACCTCTAACCATGGAGGAAAGTCAAGTGGATGAATCAATTTGATTCCTCAAGTCCTAATCAACTCCTAAAGAAAAGGCTAGCTTTAGAGGCATTGAAATCAATTAGCAACTTCTAATTATCAATCAACAAAGGAATTAGATAACTCAAGAGTCACTGATTACTCTACCTAGGCCAAGAGGAACAAAACCTACACTAAAATCCAACCAAGCATTTCATCAAACACTTGGAAGGCATAAAAGGAAAGCATGGTAAATTGACAACAAGAATAAAATCTAACTACAATTATTGCAAAGAATTAATCAACAACAATCAACAACATCACAATCACATGAATTATCTCAAATTGCATTATTGAAAGGAAATAAAGGAACAACAATCTATCCAAAACAAAATGAAGAATTACAATTACTAAAACACATAACTAGAAAGAGGAAGAGAAGAAGATTAAGAATTGATAAAGGAAAATTGAATCAAAGCATGAATTAAACCTAGATCTAAGAAGAGAGATTAACCTAAACCTAATCCTAATTCTAGAGAGAAGTGAGAGCTTCTCTCTCTAAAACTAATCCTAATTATGCTATATGCTTCCCTAGATTCAACAACATGCCTTCCCCTCAATCCTTGATCCTTTTATTCCTTTCTCCTAGCAATTGGCGCCTAAAATGGGTTCAGAAACCCTCTCAAATCGCCAGGCACGTGTTGCTTTAATGAAGTCATGTGCGGTCATCGACGCGTGCGCGCACGGTATGCATGCGCGTCCCTGGTCGATTCTGCAATGTGCGCGCGGGCGCCTTGTGCGCGTGTGCGTGCATGGCTGACTTTGCTTCTTTGACTTTTTATGCTTCTCTCCACTTGCATGCTTTCTTCCTTGCTCCCTTGATCCATGACTAGCCTATTTCAACCTGAGATTACAAGCAAACATATCAAGGCATCTTATGGAATCAAGGAGAAATTAGAATTCATCAAAATAAGGCTTAAAAAGCATGTTTTTACACTTAAACCTAAATATGGGAGAGATAACAAAACCATGCTAATTCATAGGCTAAATGTGACAAAAGGTTATCAAAACACTCTAAATTCAATACAAGAAAAACCCTAAAAGTGGGGTTTATCAACCTCCCCACACTTAAAGCTTAGCATGTCCTCATGCTAAAATAAGAAGGAACTAAGGGGTATGACATTTATTGAATGCAACTAAACTATGTGAGTCCTATCTAAATGCAACTATCTAAAGTAAATGCAAATGCTTAGTTCAAACAAATCAATTCCCAAGAGAACATGTGTAAGCACAATAGATAGGCAATAGGAATTAAGTCCAAACCACAATTGTATTGAATTATTAAAAAGAGTTCAAACTTGCAAGAATGTAAATAATATGAGTGAACCCATGTAATTGAACTTTTGAACCCTCACCGGATGTGTATCCGCTCTATTCACTCAAGTGTTTAAGGGTTTATTCACTCAATTCTCTTCTAATCATGCTTTCCAAAAGTTGATTTTCTTCTAACAATCAACACTTATTCAATGCATGCATACATTCATCATGAGGTCTTTCATTTAGGTTGTAATGGGGTTAGGGTCAAGGTAGGATCATTTATGGTTAAGTGGGCTAGGATTTGAATCTTTGATTAGCATAGACTTCCCCACCTAACTATATAATGACCTATACAAGTTCAAACTATTCTAACTACCCATTCTTCACTTTTTTTTCTTACATATTCATGCGTTCTATTCTTTAATTCATAACACTTATGCATTGATCCCTTTTTGTTGAACTTCACCTTGGGGCATTTTGTCCCCTTTTTATTATTTTTCTTCCTTTTTCTTTCTTTCTTTTTTTTCTTTTCTATTCTTTTGTTTTTTTTTCTCATTTTCACTTTTATTTCTTTTTCTTTTCATTTCTCTTTTTTTTTCTTTCAAACTATACACAAGAACATCAATGCATAAGGTCTATACATTCAATCAATACATGAGTATGTACCCAATTCTAAAATGTGAAAGTGTACTACCCTTTTTATCCCATCCAATGTTCCCAAGCCTCATCAACTTTGAATAATAAACACTCTCACTAGCCTAGGCTAATCAAAGATCCAAACAAGGACTTTCATTGGTTTTTCGCCTTGGGCTTGTAATGTGCTAGAATGAGAATAAGTTGGTTAAGCATAGGCTCAAAATTGGCTAACAATGGGGGTAAAAAGTAGGCTATTTGGGTAAGTAGGCTAATAAAATAATGGCCTCAATCATACAAATGCATAAATACAAGAAATAAATGGACATATAGAATTAAACAAATCAAGGATCACAATCATAGATAGAGAACAATTTCACACAAGAATGGAAAATAAGTGGTTATAAAATGTAACCACATCAATAGGCTCAAGTCTCACAAGTTTGTGTTCTTAATTCAATACATGCTTCACAAAGTATGAATTCAAGCAAGTTCACCAAAAATTTTCTTTCAATCAATTGGGTTAATGCCCTATATTTAAATTTCTTGAAAAATCTCAATATTTGACTAAGCATTGTTGTGATTGAAAAATTCAAAATTTTCCTTAGTTTACCCTTTTCTTTTCCGCTTAAAACCAATTTCTTATGCAAAAAGGGTGACTAAGTGTTTGCAATTCAAAGTATGATTTCTAATCACAACCACAAACTAAAAAGAAAGATATGCAAAAATGTATAAAGAAAAATCCAACTAAAAGTATGAAAGCTATCATCTAAAACATCTAAAGATATCCAAAAGCATCAAAATATCTCAAATCCAAAATAGCAGTAAAGGTATTCAAAGTAAACTCAAAATGCATCAAAATATATACAAAAAATATGCAAAAATAAGATAACTAGGAGAGTAGCCGAAAAGTTCACCGGTCCCCTCCCCACACTTAAGATCAAGCATCGTCTTCGATGCTAAACCGGAGGATCAGTGGAAGGTGCAACGGTGGGCTCTGGCTCTGTCTGTGGCTGTGGGATCGGGTCCGCATGGGTCTGATGTGTCTCTGTGGTGTCTGGGGCATCTGGAGGGGCATCCTGCTGAGTCGGTGCCTCCGCATCCTCCTCCTGATGATCCTGCTCATCGGAGGCCGGAGAGTCGGGAAGCGGAGGTAACTCAGCACCCAGAGAAATGAGCGCCTGGTCCATCCAATCCAGTCGGCGTCTGACATGGAGTCTCTTACGCTCTAAAAACCGAAATAGACGCTGGACCAGTAAGTAGGTGGGCTTAGGTGTTGCAGGAGGAACTGTCGATGAAGAGGGGGCTGCTGCTGTAGAGGAAGATGGGGCTGCTGTAGGGGCTGATGGTCCAGCTGTCCCCACTACTGCTCTACCCCTGGAACGGCGTCTAGCTGGGGGCTTCTCGTGCACCCAACCACCCCAAGGAATAGTAACCTCCCTGTCATCTGCATCAGGGGGTGGTGGTA
>NC_029780.3:110273797-110309020 GCF_000817695.3 Arachis duranensis | reverse complement strand
CCCGCCACATGCACTGGCGGATAAGTCGAGGAAAATAGACATCCTTCCCCTCCATGACACACCCAATCAGTAGAAGCATCTCCATAGGGATCTCAGAGAAGTGAGTGGTGGGCAAGACATAGTGGGCAAAGATCATCTGCCAAGTCTTGGCCTGCCTGGTCAACTGAGCAAATAGCATCCACTTAGGCTTGGTGTTGTTCGCATCCATGACCCATGTAGCATCCGGTAACCCAATCACGCGCCTAAGCGCCTCATAATCAAAGGTCATGCTGTGTATGGCCAAGTCGGCTTGCTGATGGGCGCAAGTGCCATCAGGAATATGTCGGCACTGCAAAGCCTCCTCAATGGCAGTCTCAGTAATCATGATCTCTCTACCCCTCAACTGGACCGAATCCAAAGTGGGATGGAAGAAGTTGCAATAAAATTCCTTCACCCAAGAGATGTTAATATCCCCCAAAACCCTGTCAACAAAATCTATACCCAACTCAAGGATCCGACTAGTAATGGACCGTCGGACATCATTGGGGAGAACAAGCTTCTTCTCGGTGTTCAGTTTTGTTGTCCGATACTTGGAAAGTCGAAGCTCACAGTAGAGATTGGAGAACTTAGTCGGGTCAGTAGAAGGTAACAACTGATTTTCCTTTTCTTCGTCATTCAAAGGATTCTTAGCATAATTCTTGTAGATGGAGGGGATAGAGAGTGTAGAGTGTTTTCTTTTCTTGCAAGCAGTGGCTATGGCTTTTCCTTTATCCGACATCCTGAAAAATATGATAGAATATAAGCAATGACACACTTAGCATGTAACAGAGAAAGCATGTTCAGAATATCAATTGACTAATAAACAATCATGATGTGAACTGAATTTGAAAAGAGTTGGTAAACAAGTAAGCATAAGTGAACAAGTAAACAAGAATGCAATGTTCACTAAAGTCAACAATTCTTACTCAATAAGCAATAATATCATCATACTTTTGAAAAGAATGGTTAAAGAGGGTTATTGGAATGTGGAGGAGGTGGCTCTTGAAAATATTGATGTTGGAATGTTGGTGGCTCTATATGTGGTTCATATGGCTCATATGGTTATTGGAATGGTGGATATGGATTAGGGTCATATGAAGGTGGTTGGTAAGAAGGGGCTTGTGAGTATGGTTGAGAGTTATGTTGAGGATATGGTTCATAGGCATATGGTGGTGGTTCTTGAAAGTCACAAGGAGATTCACCATAGCCATTAGATTGATATGCATCATAGATGATCATAAGCATATGGTTCCTCCCACCTTTGATTATCCCATTCTTGATACACATCCTCATCGGAGTTCTCATTTCCTACAACATAGTTGAAATCACACTCATAGCCAAAGTGAGAATTCATGGTAGCAAGAGAAAATAAGAAACAAAAACTAATAAGAAATAATGAAACAAAATACTAAGACTAGCAAAAACTAACAAGCTATTCACAATATTCACATATATACAATAACCAATAACATAACACCATTGCAAATCCCTGGCAACGGCGCCATTTTTGATGATTGGATTTTTGACGGTTTAGAATTTCACTAATGAATTCTCGTTGTAAAGTATAGTTTCTAAACCAAACAATAATCCTTTCATACAAAAAGTTGTTTGTCACTAGTACAAACCCCTAAAATTTATAAACCGAAGTATTTAAACCTCGGGTCGTTCTCCCTAGGAATTGTTAGATAACTCAAGAGTCACTAATTACTCAACCAAAGCCAAGAGGAACAAAAGCTACACTAAAATCCAAGCAAGCATTTCATCAAACACTTGGAAGGCACAAAAGGAAAACATAGTAAATCAACAACAAGAATAGAATCTAACAACAATTATTGCAAAGAATTAACAACAACAATCAAGGAAATCACAATTATCATGAATTACCTCAAATTGCATTATTGAAAGAAAATAAAAGAACAACAATCTATCCAAAACAAAATGAAGAATTGCAATTATTAAAGCACATAACTAGAAAGAGGAGGAGGAGAAGATTAAAAATTGGTAAAGGAAAAGTGAATCAAAGCATGAATTAAACCTAGATCTAAGAAGAGAGATTAACCTAAACCTAATCCTAATTCTAGAGAGAAGTGAGAGCTTCTCTCTCTAAAACTAACTCTAAACTAATCCTAATTATGCTATATGATAGATTGATTTCTCTATTGATTGATTTCTCTATTGATTGATTCCTTCCCCTTAATCCTTCATCCTTTTATTCCTTTCTCCTAGCAATTGGCGCCTAAAATGGGTTCAGAAACCCTCTCAAATCGCCAGGCACGTGTTGCTTTAATGAAGTCATGTGCGGTCATCGACGCGTGCACGCACGGTATGCGTGCGCATCCCTGGTCGATTCTGCAATGTGCGCGCGGGCGCCTTGTGCGCGTGTGCGTGCATGGCTGACTTTGTTTCTTTGACTTTTTATGCTTCTCTCCACTTGCATGCTTTCTTCCTTGCTCCCTTGATCCATGACTAGCCTATTTCAATCTGAGATTACTAGCAAACATATCAAGGCATCTTATGAAATCAAGGAGAAATTAGAATTCATCAAAATAAGGCTTAAAAAGCATGTTTTTACACTTAAGCCTAAATATGGGAGAGATAACAAAACCATGCTAATTCATAGGCTAAATGTGACAAAAGGTTATCAAAACACTCTAAATTCAATACAAGAAAAACCCTAAAAATGGGGTTTATCAATGTGGAACAGTTGCACGTTGATTTCAGGATGTATAATCCTAAATTGAAATCTCTGAATGTTGACCGAGCATTGAATTTTTATAATTGTGAAGGTTGCTACTTGTCCTTAGAGGGCTTGTCAGTGAAGTTGCGTTACCCAGAGTTGGGATTTGCTCCAACTGGTTGGGACTGTCTGCCTTGAAGATCTTCTGAAAATCGCTCTATGGACCAGGTTGAGGAAGTTTCTGATTACCTGGTAACTTTGCATAAATATTTAAATAGTTTTCTTCTTGTAAAGAATAAAGATGATTCTTCTGACGAAGTAGAATCACATAGGATTATGAGTTCTTTGAATGATAGTTTTATCAGCTCGATATCTTCAGTCGAGTTTTGTCATAATTTAAATATTTCTTCTATGAGTAATGAAAGTGATGCTTCGAATTCAATGGCTGATTTAATAGCAGAGGCACATTGTAGTGAAAATTGAAGTGATATCAATAAAGTAAATAATTTAGTTTATTCTATTTCTAATGAAGTTATTGATTTCACCTTTGACTGTATCTATGACTTAGAACCTTTGGGTTTCGAAAAACATTCGGTAAAGGATGATGAACTTTATAAAGGTTTTGAGTCTTAGGATCCCTTAGAAGAAATTAACTTGGGAACTTCTGATGATGTTCAAATCACTTATATTTGTAAGGGTCTTGTTGATCCCTTTCGAACTGAACTTTATCATCTTTTACATGAGTTTAAACATTGTTTTGGTTGGGATTATCATGAGATGCCAGGTTTCGATCGTTCACTTGTGGAACATCGATTAGCATTAAAACCGAATGCTAGACATGTGAAGCAAACTCCAAGACGTTTTGCTCCAGAAATCAATAAAAAAATTAAAGAAAAAAAGAATGCTTGATTAAAGCAAAATTTATTCGAACTGCACGCTATGTTGAGTGGGTTTCGAATATTGTCACTGTGATGAAGAAAAATGGGAAGTTAAGAGTATGCATTGATTTTCGAGATTTGAATAATGTTACTCCAAAAGATGAATACTTTATGCCAATAGTAGATATGTTGATTGATTCTGCAGTAGAAAACGAAATATTAAGTTTTATGGACGGTTATTCAGGATATAATAAAATCTTCATTGAAGAAGATGACATGTCCAAAACTGCTTTCCATTGTTCTGGGGCATTAGGTACTTATGAATGGGTAGTTATGCCTTTTGGTTTAAAGAATGCAGGCGCAACGTACCATCGAGCAATGAATGCTATTTTCCATGAGTTTATTGGAAAATTTATGGAGGTGTATATCGATGACGTTGTGGGCAAATCGATTTCAGTGAGTCAACACATTGACCACTTAAGAAAGGCATTTCTCGCCATGAGGAAGAAGGGATTAAAAATGAACCCTTTAAAATATGCTTTTGGGGTATCGGCTGGAAATTTTCTAGGTTTTATTATTCATAAAAAAAGAATTGTGATCGCACACTTTGGCACGATTTTCATTAATTTGGGTCAATTCTGTTTCGAGCCTTATCTTTTCTTTGTCATAAAAAGCTTGAATAGAAATAACGTGAGAGATCCTCAGGTCAAATTTTCATGAAAAGCTTTTTTTTGTTGAAGAGCAGAATCACAGTTATCTATTTCAGTTTTGAACTTAGCCTCTTCGTTTTTGATTTCTTGGAGTTTATTTTGAGATGCTACAGTGTTGTTAGCAAGCTGTTTGAATTGTTAGACTATGGCAGAATACAAAGTAGAAGCTAGAAATTCAAAGGTAGAATTCAAAAGATCAGACAAAAGCTGGTTGAGGAGGGCATCCTTGATCCATGCAGCAAGTGGATGATCCAAGAGTTTAAGAAGTGACTAGAGTTGTTCTCGAGTATTAATATCCAACTCGAATAGAGGATTTGATGAAGAAGGTCTGGGAAGTGTTGGAGCAGAAACATGCACTTCATCCTTGACGATTGGATTTTTGACGGTTTAGAATTTCTCAAATAAAATCTCGTCGAAGTATAGTTTCTAAACCAAGCAATAATCCTTTCATACAAAAAGTTGTTTGTCACTAAAACAAACCCCTAAATTTATAAACCGAAGTATTGAACCTCGGGTCGTTCTCCCTAGGAATCACAATAAAGTGTCTTGTTATTGGTTTGAGTTGTTTTGGGGTTTTTGGATAAGAAGCATGAAAAGTAAATGGCAAGGAAAATAAACTAACAACTATAAAAGGCTCTTGGTAAGGTATGAAAATTAGAAGTCCTATCCTAGTTATCCTTCTCAATTGTGATGAGAATTGTTCATTGCTACCACTTAGTTAACCCTTACTAAATAAAGGAAAGTCAAGTGGATGAATTCAATCATTATGAATTACCTCTTATTGAATTGAAAGAAAATGGAAGGAACAATACTAGATCTACAACAAAGCATAAGAACAACATAAAGTAGATCTACAACAAAGTGTAAGAACAACATAAAGGAAATTGCAATAAAAGAATGGAAGAAGAATGAATGTAACAACAAGGAATTGAGAAGATAGAAGTAGAAGAAGATGAATCTAAATCTAAATCTAAGAACTAAACATAATCCTAATCCTAATTCTAGAGAGAAGTGAGAGCTTCTCTCTCTAGAAACTACTTCTAACTACTAAACTATGACTAATGGTAACTAATATGTGTTTCCCTCTTCACTCCTTGGCTTAAATAGCATCAGAAATGAGTTGGATTGGGCCCACAAGGCTTCTAAATTCGCTGGCCACGTTTTGCTTTAAGTGAACTAGGTGGCAGCAACGGCGCGTGCGCGTTCTTTGCGCGTGCGCGCCACCATACGTGTAGCAACTATGGCAAATCTTATATCGTTTCGAAGCCCCGGATGTTAGCTTTCTAACCCAACTGGAACCGCATCATTTGGACCTCTGTAGCTCAAGTTATGGTCGTTTAAGTGCGAAGAGGTTGGCTTGACAGCTTTCCGGTTCTTTCATTTCTTCATGAGTTCTCCAACTTTTCATGCTTTCTTTCTTCATTCCCTTGATCCAATCTTTTCCTCCTAAACCTTAAATCACTTAACAAACATATCAAGGCATCTAATGGAATCAAGGTGAATTAAATTTATTTATTTTAAGACCTAAAAAGCATGTTTTCATTCTTAAGCACAATTAAAGGAGAATATACAAAACCATGCTATTTTATTGAATAAATGTGGGTGAAAGGTGATAAAATCCCCTAAAATCAATACAAGATAAACCCTACAAATGGGGTTTGTCAATCCTCTTGGATAACTCAATTTAAGACAGAGATTAGGTTAGCCAATGTAGCACTTGGGGGTATGGTAGAAGCACCCGAATTTCTAGATTCTTATCCAGGGGGAGTTTGGAATCCGACTTGTTGAGGGGGACTGGAGAATCCTTGAGGAGTTTCTAAAACTCTGGATTAAGATGAGTCTGAATTGGTAGTCTCAGCAACTCGAGAGACAGAATCAGAGTCTGGGGCCACTTGGTTCTCAGCAGAAAGTGCAGCTTGATTGTTTGCTGAGGTTGGTCCAAGGATTTGAGTTTGTGTTGGAGAATGTTGTGTAGGGTCTTTTGTCAGATCAATCACTTGTGTTCTAGGGGGGACGAGGGAAAGCAACCTGTAGTGGTTCAACAGACCCTGTAGCCTAGATTGAGTCATGAGATGTGGAGTGTTCTGAATCAAGGTTTTGTTGTAGAAGTGGTTGCTCAGGTACCACAGGAGCTGTGATTGAGTGAGCAGTAGTGGTGGGCTGATATAAAAGGTACACAATTATAAGCTAAGATTTATTCCAACTCAAACGAAATTTATTTAGAGATGATGATATTACCATAATTAGTCTTGATTTTCGAATTAACTGAGGACCAGGGTATGAATTGGCTGTATCCTCTTATTGAGAAAAAGCAGCGAGGGTGTTCCTGATGGTTTGTTTACTTCCATCAGAGCTCTCACTTGACGGTTGTAACTGTAACTGATAGAAAAAATCAAAGTCAAGAGTTGGTAGATGGATGTTATTTTTGAAATATTCTAATTCGAAGTACATGGGTATGTGTAAAGGAAACAATAGTTACCCTTCTGGAAATCCTGGTGGGAGTTCTTCAACTTTTGTGTTGTGATTGTCGAGAAGAGGCTGTGGTGTCGGTTTTTCTTTTTTGAGATTTTTTGGGAGAACTTTCAGCAGCAGGGTCTGTTCAAATAGCAGATTGCTGGATTTCCTCTAAAGTACGATTATACCTAGAGTAGTAAGTGGTCCACCATTTGAGACAAGACTTGGTGATGTATGAACTGCGATCATAAACAAGGAAATTAAAATGTTCCTTGTGTTGTTGATTTGTTGCAAGGAGGAAATCAAGGTCACTTTGAGAAGGCAGAGTGATGTGGCAAAGTGGTTTGTTGTTTTGAGGAAATGGGGTTGGAATGGCCTGTGAGAATCCCAATTGCCTAGCTGTAAAATAGGGAGCGTATAAGGTCACCTTGAGCTTTTCTTTTTTGTGCTGGGGTAACCCTGTAGGAATTACTTGAACAGCTAGTAGGTTTGCCCAGTTTTGATTAGCTAGTTCACTCTCCTCGGTATCATGTTGAAAGAGCAAGCAATCGAGCCACGCAGGACCACAATTTCGACACAAAAAGGCGGGCAAATTTGAGGTTTTCATTGTAAAAGTCTTTACAGGAATGGAAGAGGCAAAAAATAACCCAAAATCGATGTTCATCTGATTGTGTATTTGGAAAATTGGGTTTGTAATCAGCCAATCAAAAGCCTTCGATGTGTTGTTTATCAGTGGTGCCACTTCCAGGTTTTGTCATGAATTTTTCAAAAATGGCATTAAGCCATAGTTGGAGGAGCCAGAGAGGGCCTCCTGTACTGATTATACTATTGTCTCGGAGACATTGAACGAATTAACCAAGCTCTTCGAAAATATGCCACAAAAGAAGCTTGGCCAAATTAAGAGCTTTTCCTTCATGAAGTAGAGCAGCCAAGGGAAGAAAAAGCTTTGACATCTGGACACTTCGAGAACAAAAAAGATCGCATTCAACCAATAAAATAGGAAAGCTACATGCTCGTCATCTGTAACATCAATGCCCTCTGCTCCCATGTTATGAGCGATGAAATCACTATAAGAATTGGTTAAGACAAGGTTGTATTGGCGCTCAGGCTACATGTCAGGAGTACAGTCTAGAGAATTTATCAGAAACCCTGTAATAGCGGCTACATTTAAAAGAAACATACCAATCATTCCACAAGGGAGGTGGAAGTTGTTAGTTGTCCTGTTCCAAAAATAAGTCACAGCTCTAATCATCCAAGGGAGCGTTGAGGGTGAAAAATGGAAAAGCCTCAGTAGTTCATGGATCCCTAAAGCCCCCCAGTCAGCATTTTTTGTGGGAGCAAGGTGCTGATACTAGGCCGTTAAATCGGATCCTCGAGGATTAATCTTTGGATTATTCCTGAAAGGTTTTCTATTAATGGAAAAATAGATATTTCGGGCTTGGTTGATCAGTAAATCTTTCCCCTGAGCACTAGGGAAGAAAGGTGATTTCTTGTTTGCCCTTTCTAGGGATTCGACAGGCCCAAGGAAACAATGAGTATCTACACCCACTGTGAAAGGGATCAAGATTCTGGTATCATTAGTTTGAAGCTGTGGGTCGTTAATGACTTCATCATTGACTTGATTCAGTATATGAATGGTTGGTGGAGCTGGTGGCACTACAATGTGACCTTTACCCTTGTCTTGGGTAGCAGCATGAGAAGAAGAAGTGGCCATTGTAGAAAAGAGAAAAAGGAAGTTTGAAAGGTTAAGGGTAATGCAAGAAAGCTTAATGCAAGATGGATTTAGAGAGCAAGGGTTCAAGAAAAATTGAACAAGGGCGAGAATGTTGAATTTAAAGTAATGTGGTACTGTAGCCGTTATTGCAGAAGGAATGCAAAAAGAGATAACTTTGCGAAGAAGGCGAAATGGTAGAAGGAGAAAGCACAAGTCTCAAGAAACGTGTCGAGTGGATCAGTATTAACGGGGAGTTAAATGGTAATTATTACTGATTTAAGAGATTGAGATTTGAATTTGGATTAAGTGTTTCATCTTCCAATAGTGTTATCGAAGGCAATCACATTAATCTAAGGGGACAATTTGTTGATCGAAAAAATATTTTCGATAAGGGTAAGTTGATTCAAAGTAATAAAGAGGTCGAAGACATAAGCAGTTTTCAAAAAGATACACGTGCAAGCATGGACTGGAGGTATTCGACGCGGATTCGATTTCAAAACACTTTATTAAATCGAACAAGTCTAATCGAACAAGATATTCGAGACAGGTAATCGAATAAGTTATTCAAATAGCAGATTGAGCAGTTACGTACGTGGAGAAATTGAAGGCCTTTGTCACGTGAAGAATTTATGTGTAAACGTTTATTAGCCAAAAGGCGGGAACGGTTACCAAGGAGTATGCATTCAAGGCTATGATTTTGTAATTAATTGTCAGTTACCAAAAGTAGATTATAAATACTAAAAAGTTTTAGGGAATAGGGGTTGGAACTTTAACTCAGAAAACACTCAAGCACACTCACATCACTAGAGAATTCCTGAGTTTGCGATCGAGTTACTTTTCTGTAGGGTTCCTTCCATGTTTTTATTCTTTTAATTTATCTTCTTGTAAACTTTATTTTTCAAGCAAGTTTATCTTTCAAATATTGTTTACTTTCAATGTCTAATTTACATTTCTGCACTGTTAATTTTCATGTCAAAGCCCTTTGACTCAGTCGAAGGCACTTTACTGCTTTCTTTTAATTTTAACGCAATCCTTTCTGATCTCAGCATATTTTCTTTTCAAAAACTTTATTCCTTCATTTTTTCATTGATTTACAAATTTTAATTTATCTTTTATCCCATTATCCATCTAATTAAAGACACTTTGATACACTTTTAGAAAACTGGTACCTGCAAGGAGATTCGGCCAGCAAGTTGAAGATCCTTGGAGGGATGGCTTATCTCTAATTCTGCTCAACCACCACAGGAAGTAGCTAGGGTGACTACGTAATGGAAGAGGCAGAGATTAGAGCAGATGAAGCTATCATCATCATGAAGCATCAAGGGCCAGAATTTCATCTTGGAGAGCAAGCCAAGATGGAGCGCTCTGATTGATGTAGAATGATGACCAAAGAAGGACTAGAGGTATTTGCATGTTGGGTTTTGCATGGGTTACCTCTTCTCTTTCTCTGGCCGAACCGGTTATGTGTGAAGGAAAAGAAGTTAAGCTTGGTTTTTGTTTCAACTGTGGAGGCTTCCCCCTTCTATAAAAAGGGTGAACAGCCACGGTTTGATTCAAGGAGTTAGAAGTAAGCAGTGAGAGTGCAAGGCACAGGATTCTCAGAGCTACCTAAGCTTACAGATTTTCTTCTCCTTCAATGTATTCTGTTTTGTATTTTTCTGTTTAATTTTATCATGTCTTAAGTCTCATGGAAAAAGGCAAACAGTGAGGTTTGTATAAAAAAACCATAGAACAGAAAAAGGCAGAGAGTGCAAAATTAAAAGAAAAAGCCATAGATGTCCTTAGAGTTCCTTTGTACATTTGTGTTGTGTTTCATGATTTTGTGGGAATCTCCTTGTAAGTTGGGTTAGCACTTTACATTCTATAATCAAGAAGATTATAGTGAAATTCTATCATTGTTGTGATGGGGACTGGATGTAGGCTGCACTGCACTTAGCAGCTGAACCAGGATATATCTGAGTGTAATTTTCTCTCTCTTCTACTCCATTTCTGTTTCTACTGCACAGGAGCTAAAACTGAAAAATATCTCGTGCCAAGTGACGAGACAAAAATAAAAGTCTCGTGGCTAGAGACGAGACAAAAAGAAAAAAATCTCCTCAAAGACCAGCAAGTGTAATCAAGCAAAAAAGGGGGCTAAGATTCAACCTCCCTTCTCTTAGCCACTGAAAATCATCACAAAGCATATTCAAGAGTCTGTATCATGTGCATGCTTTTTGCCAATGATATTGTCCTTATGGAAGAGTCAAGAAAAGACCTAAATAAGAAGTTGAAGTTATGAAGAGAAGCTCTAGAAGTATATGGTATGCATAAGCCGTAGCAAGACGGAATATATGGAATGTAAGTTCAACTTGCGAAGGAAAAATCTTAACATAGAGGTAAAGATTGGAGATAACATCATAAAAAATTAAGAGTTTTAAGTATCTTGGGTACACCATACACGATAATGGAGAGATTGAACATTATATAAATCATAAGATCCAAGTTGGTTGGTCAAAATGGCAGAGTGCGTCTGGTTTTATATGTGACAAAAAATGCCTTTAAAACTTAAAGGTAAATTCTATCGCATTGCTATCAGACTGGCTATGCTTTATGGTACAAAGTGTTGGGCAGCCAAAGAAGAGTACGAACATAAGTTAAGTGTGGTAGAGATGAAGATGTTCAGATGGATGAGGGACCATACGCGATTGGATAGAATAAGGAATAAATATATAAGATAGAGAGTTGGAGTAGTATCTATTGTGGAAAAGATGGTAGAATCGTGTGTTAAGTGGTTCGGACATGTGAGAAGAAGACCGACAGAACACCTAATTAGGATGGTGGATGAGATAGAAGGTGGACAAGGGTAAAAGGCAGAAGAAGATTTAAGAAGACCATCTATGAGGTGGTCAAACGAAATCTACATGTAAATTGTCTCTTTATAAAATAATAGAGTTCAATAACGTTGTTTGATTCATATAGTCGACCCCATTTAGTAAGACAAGACTTTGTTATTGTTGTTTTTTCCTTTCCAATAAAGATATAGTAACATCCAAGTAGAAGTATATTCTAGAATAATCTTAAATTTTTGCTAAAATCATTTTGCATGACTCTTATGCAACTTGTTTATTTGTAGCGTGATCCAAACTTTGCTAACAAATAAGTGTAATGCTCAATCATGTTCATGTATGTAGAAAAACGAATAATTGTGTGGATGAATTAGCTAAATTTAAACACACCAAAATTTTTCATTTAATTATTTATGATTCATTTTACAATCAGACTTTATTAATATTAAAAGATAATAAAAATGCATATGTAGTCATTTTTACATAAAATTAATAATTAAAAATTATTAAATAATAAATTAATTAAATTTATTAAATTATTTAATAATTATTAATTATTAAATTTATATAAAAATAATTGTAAGTGAATTTTTGGTAAAAAAATAATTTGAAATAATTTTATTTTATTTCCTTTTCTTCCTTCTTTGAAAATTCATCATCATAGTACCCAGCATCGGAT
Source organism: Arachis duranensis (assembly GCF_000817695.3). Classification (NCBI taxonomy): domain Eukaryota; kingdom Viridiplantae; phylum Streptophyta; class Magnoliopsida; order Fabales; family Fabaceae; genus Arachis; species Arachis duranensis. The sequence continues at coordinate 110,297,065 of NC_029780.3, read as the reverse complement.
TTCCCATCGGCCAAACTGTTCGTGTAATAACTGCCTCCAACTCCATATCAGGACCGCTCCGATCATGCCACGTCACGCAAAAAGTCCAACATGCAGGGTCTACATGACGTGGTGCCATCAAGAGCGTCAACAGCGCCAGTAACCACTGAAGCAAACTTGGAAAATTGGAGGGGAAAATAGAATTCTACGTACTGCGCGTATTTTCTGTTTATTTTCCAAATTTCAATTCCACCGAATGCAAAGAAAGAAAAAGAAACGTAAAATAAAAGAGAAAAACAAAACCACTGTAAAGAAAAAGGAGGAAGGAGAGAGAGACAGAGATAGATAGATAGAGAGAGAGCAGCGTAGTTCGGTAATTGCCAAACTTTTTTTTTACAGAAGAGCGATCACACTGCAAATCCGCACCTGAAATTCTCTATTGGGTTTTTTCCCATCTTTCCTTCTCTGTGGGTCGCATTGTTCTTGAATTACGCTGCTGATCGGCGTCACCGAGCGAGGTTTATTTTCTCGGTTCAATTTTCTGCCGAGGTAAGATTCTCGGCGCCTCGCCTCCCCAACAAAAAAAAAAAGAGAACTCGCATTTTTGTTTTCTTTTTTTCTTTTCCATTTTGGTAGGGTTTGGGGTTTTCTTTCTGGCGTGTGGGAGGCTTGGTTGCATTTTGATTGGTTACGATTCAGATCTGCTACTGTGTGCTGAAGGATTGCTGGTGACTTTGATTTAGGGTTTTCCCTTTAAGATTTTGTGGTGAATTATTGAGGATGATATTTTGGGGGATTTAAGCCTTTTTTTTGTTTTGCTTAATTCGTATATTTTCCGCTTGGTTTGATGGAACCGGGCATGAGATCCGGTGGCCCTCCTGGGGTTTTTGTGAAGAACAGGAGTTCTTCAGGATGTTTGATTGTTAGGAAGAAAGGTGATGGGCTGAGTGGTGGGGTTGGCAGCTCTTCGAGCTCCAGGAAGATGTATGAATCGAAGAAAGTGAAGAAGAGGCCCAAAGTTGAGCTGAGTAGAGATTCGGGATCAAGTGGTGATCTACCGATGCCGCCTGCTAGAAGGCTTGGTCCTGAAACCATTCGAGTATGCAATGGTTTGAACGCATTCGAGCGAGGCGTGGCTGGTGGCAGTGAAATTGTCAGGAAGAGGGACAGGTTTGAGCAGATTAGGCGTAATGGGGATGATTTATCTGAGGAGGATGGGTTGGAGAGGATGGAAAGGAAGCGCAGTAAGATTGATGCGTTTGGTTCTGATCAATATGATGATGCTATGGACGTGGACATTATGAGAAGGAGGCATTTTGAAAATAATGGGGGTGGTTTAGGAGGAGGAAGGTTTGCTGGGGCAATGCATACTACTAGAACTGGCATTGATAGGGAGTTTGAATCTGGGTCAAGCAGACACACCATTGATAAGAGGAAAAACTCCTACCACAGCAGGGCAACTGGCTCATACCGAGGAGATAATGTTGACCATAATAGGTTCAAGATGAACAGGGATGCAGCTCAGCGCCCTCTGCCATTGCTGAGGGAAAAGTTTAACTGTGGAGAAACTATCAGGATTCAGGGGAAAAATGGGGTTTTGAAGGTGATGGTTAAGAAGGATAAGATGGGTGGGCCACTGGAACACTATGATAATCGCAAACCTGTAGAAAGCAGACAAAGTTTGAGGGCAGAGGGGATTGCCAAGAAGAATGTTCTGATACACCCTTCATCTTACTTGGAAGCAAAACCTATTGAGAAACAAGATTTAAATGTTAGGCCAGAGAAGAAACTGTTAGCAACAAGAAAATCATCGAGTAAGGACAGTAAGGGTGATGAGCAGGATTCAGATAACAGTGACACTTCATTGAATGTAGGCGTAAAAGGCAGTGAAGCTCCCAAGTCTTCAAAGAGAGTAGCATCTGAAGATGAACAGATTCCTAAGCATGAAAAACTCCAAACTACAGCAATTAAAGAAGGAAAAATAAGGCGTGGTAGTGGCACAGAAAAGCAGAAGCTTCGAGAAAAAATCCGGGAGATGCTTCTTAATTCAGGTTGGACCATAGACTATCGCCCTCGGAGGAATAGAGACTATCTTGATGCAGTTTACATCAATCCCGCTGGTACGGCCTATTGGTCTATCATCAAGGCCTATGAGGCACTTCAGAAGCAATTGAATGATGACGACCCTGGGGCCAAGCTCAAAGGGGAGAGCTCTTCTTTTGCTCCTATTGCAGATGATGTGCTTAGTCAGTTGACAAGGAAAACTCGGAAGAAGATGGAGAAAGAGTTAAAGAAGAAGAAGAAGGAAAGAGATAATATTGAGAGTGACAGTGAAAAAGAGCGTCAATTTAAAATATCTTCCAGCATCAAGCATGACATGAATGGCACGAATAGTGAAATCAATCCAGAGAAACTAAGCTCCTTTTTAAAGCAAGGAAGTAAGTCAATGAAAACTAAAATGATTGAAAATGCTGTCAACAGTGGTAGCTCTAAAAGCCAGAACGTTGTCTCTCAACCGAATGATGGGACTGAGAAATCATTTCCAGGAAACAATCCCCATGTCTTACATGGGAGGAAAAGTAGAAAAGACGGAAGATGCACTTTGTTAATTCGTAATTCTAACATAGGTTCAGGTTCAGAATCTGATGACTTTGTTCCATATACTGGGAAAAGAACAGTGCTTTCCTGGTTGGTTGACTCAGGGGCTGTACAGTTAAGCCAAAAGGTTCAGTATCGTAGAAAGAAGCGAGTGATGCTGGAGGGATGGATCACAAGAGATGGCATTCATTGTGGCTGCTGTAGTAAAATCCTCACAGTTTCAAAGTTTGAGCTTCATGCAGGAAGTAAATTGCGCCAGCCATATCAAAACATTTATTTAGACTCTGGAGATTCTCTTCTACAGTGCCAGATTGATGCATGGAGTAGACAAGAGAAGTCTGAGAAAATCAGTTTCCATTCAGTAGATATTGATGGTAATGATCCAAATGATGATACTTGTGGTATATGTGGAGATGGAGGGGATTTGATCTGTTGTGATAGTTGTCCATCAACATTTCATCTGAGTTGCTTAGACATTCAGGTATACATACATTTATCCAGCTATTTGCCATTTGTGATGGCCTGATTCTTTAAATTCTGATTGTACAAGTCTCTCTGTCTCTCAGTGGGAGCAGTAGGGAATTTTAAAATATATTGTGTGAATCATGGTTTTAGTGGAAGAGAGACAGTGTGATCTCATTGTTGGGATCATCATTCTTTCTCAAATGTTTGGATGAAAGTTTTATTTATAATTGATAAAAGATGAAACAACTGTATTTTTTTTTATTGATAGTGGTTCTATTGGTAGCTTAATTTGGCTGCATAATAAGTTTATCCTGGAAAATTGTTCCCATTCTGAGGAACCCGTATATTTGTTGCAGATGCTTCCCCCTGGTGAATGGCATTGTCCAAATTGCACCTGCAAATTTTGTGGAGTTGTCAGTGGACCTGTGAACAAAGATGAATTAACTATAAATGCGCTGCATATTTGCAACTTATGCGAGAAAAAATGTATGTAATTTCTATTTGTTTGTTTAGTTTTATAGTTTCTTTCAATATGCTATGATGTGCTTTTGGCACTTCTTTTTTTAATTGGTTTAGTATATGTGTTTCTGAATTCGTAGTTCATGAACGTTGTACAAAGGAGATGGACACCCTTCCTACTAACTCTGATTTCTCAGGGCCTTCCTTTTGCGGAAAGGGCTGCAAAGAGGTACCTTTACAGTTTCTTGTGCAGTAGTTTATAAGTACATTTTATGAGTTGCAGGACCCTTCTTTCTAGGAAATATGTTTTTTAAATTCTTACATCAAAACTTGAAAAAGGAAGCAGCAGCACAATAGAAATTATTCAGGTAGCACTGAGACTTGATTCTGAGGTTTATGTTTATCCTTTTGCAGCTCTTTGAGCATTTGAAAAAATACCTTGGTACCAAGCATGAATTAGATGCAGGCCTCACTTGGTCTCTCATTCGTAGAACAGATGAAGACTCAGATGCAGCTAATAGGGGGATTAGCCAGAGGGTGGAATGCAATTCCAAGCTAGCTGTTGCACTCGCTGTGATGGATGAATGCTTTTTACCAGTTGTTGATAGGAGGAGTGGGATCAATATACTACATAATGTTTTATATAATACTGGGTAAGAACTAGTGAGCATCAGGAATGCACCTAGTGCTTCCTTTTTCCTTCTTTTCCATATCTGAGTTACTTGGTTGCAAATTTAATTAGTTAGAAAGAGGATTGATAGATACATAAAATGGTTTTACCAGATGCATATTGTTTCACAAAATTTCAGAATTGCTTAAATATACCATCCGTTGCTGAACTTTAAATATTAACTCTTGCCGCAGTACAAACAGTAGGAAATGATTTACACTCTGTTCTGTTAGAATTAGTTTTCTCATGATAAAATAAATCGTTAGAAAGAACAGAGAGTGGGAGGATAAGATGTTGTCAAGGCGTAGAAAGATGAGCAAATCTCTGAATAAGAAAGACAAGCCCACTTGGAATGGCTTTAAGCCGAGAATGCAGAAGCCTTGAACATAAGCCTTCTTTAAAGCAAATGTATGGTGAATTAGATACTGCTTAATAGGGCATGGAATACAGTATCAGCAGTACAATGTTGGCTTTTGATAGGGTGTAACCTATTGCCAGGGCCAGTGAAATATGTCTTATGCTGAAACCTAGATAGCTGGGACATGCTACTGCAATCGCAACCTTCAATCTGTGCTCAAGACAGTCATCGTGACACACTTTAAGGGATAACATTGTATTTGTGTAAACATTTCTTCACTGTGTTACAGATTTCCATTAATTTTGTTTATATTCCATGGCATAGTTTGTATGATTTCTTTCTTGCAACATGCATACTTCTTAGCCTAAAGAGAGTTTCTGCCTTCTTTTCTGTTGTAGGTCAAACTTCAGTCGGTTGAATTATACTGGTTTTTATACTGCTATTTTGGAGCGAGGGGATGAAATGATTTCCGCCGCATCAATCAGGTATTATGCTTCAGACCCTGCCTTTCATTATCTATGAAACTTTACAGAGCCTTATACTCGTACATTGAATACTTTTCCTTTTTTTATATATAGTCTAGGGGTTAATATGTTGAGTTTTCTTATTCATTACTGCGAAAAAAATAATCAGACTGAAGTTACCCGTGGGCTATTTCTTGTACTGTCTTAGGTTCCGTGGGACCAAGTTAGCTGAGATGCCATTCATTGGAACTCGCCATATGTATAGGAATCAGGGGATGTGCCGCCGGCTCTTTTGTGCAATTGAATTGGTAAAACTTGATGTTTACTATGTGACTTACTTTCAATATCTATATAAAATTGTCTTACATTCTTCTCTTTACCTCTCTACTTTCCTGTTGGAAGGTTCTTTGCTCTTTGAAGGTTGAGAAACTGGTTATTCCAGCGATTTCTGAACTCATTCATACATGGACAACAGTTTTCGGCTTCACGCATCTTGAGAAATCACTCAGACAAGAAATGAGGTCATTGAGTATGTTGGTCTTCCCTGGTATAGATATGTTGCAGAAGCTGCTAGTGGAGCAAGGAAAACTTGAGGGTATTATATTATAACCTTGGAAAATGCTTTTTTTGTTTTCTTTTTCTACATTCAGCAAATTATTTATTTTACTATCCACATGTTTGACTTTTCTTTTCGAACAGGTTTTGAGAGAATTAAAAATAGAGATGAGGTTAATACTAATCCCAGTATGGCTAGTAGGTTGGACATGAATTCCTCAGCCCTGCAAACTCCTCATGGAAACGATGATGCTAGTTCAAATCCTGACAATGACATAAGCAATGAATCTAGTGATGCTTCTCAAGAACAAAGCAACAAAATCTTGGTTGACAGGAATGTGTGGTCAAAATCTCATTCTGAGGATAGGTTATCTGATTCTGCTTCAGATAAATGCGTTTCATCTTCTAGTACCAGTGATGATGTGCTAGAATCGAACAATAAAATAGTGACAGCCTCTCCTGGTAATGATAAATTGCATCCTTCTGCGAAGTTTCAAAAGGACAATTGTATGAGTACTCCTCCAATAGATGCTTCAAATTGCCATGGAAATCCAGCTTTGGGTTCCGAGAATGCTTTTTCTGACCCTGATTCTGCAGAAAATATGGTTGAACCTGTTTCTAATAGGAAATGTCACTCATACACTGATATGAATTGTGATCCCTCGGAGCATGGTATCAATCCAGCATTGGATTTGCGTGTGGGGGGTAATGCTTTGTCTTTTAGAGAGTTTGATATGAATGATGCCCATGATGAGGCTTTTGAAGCTGATCCATCAGTGAATTTGCTTGAGGAGAATAATAAACACGTGGATATCTCTTGTTCTATTCTTAATCAAGGTGGTGAGAGTTCTTTGCGAGTAAGATATGATTTGAATGATGAAAATGCTCGTGAGGATGAACAAAATTACGACAAAGGATTTACTTCACGGGAAATGCATATGAATGATACTGAGCTAAGTGCATCTGGTGATAGTTCTGAGACTGATCCAGCATAAAAAAATGGCCGAATCCGGTCCTGCTGATGATTTATTTTCTTCTGCTCATACTACTTTCCTCACAAGCTTTCTTCCAATGATTCAATCGCCTTGTGTGCAATCAATCTCAAGGCTTTTTTGGTCATGGCTTAATCTGGATAGTATGAATAGTTTCTATTGATTCAAATGAAGTATAAATTGGTCCATTTTGCCTTTTTGCTTAGGATGGGTCTCAATCAAATGGTTCAAGTTGCTGTCCTTTACTTGCAACAATTCAGTAGACCCTTTTTACTGACATTAGAAGAATATTGCTGATGCTCTTCATTCATACGAGTCTTCATGATATGGATTTGGCTTTCTTCTCAAGCTGTGTGCCATTCACTATTTGGCCAAATCAATTCATCACATGACATCAGCAATCGGAGATGGTTAGATCAATTTTCGGTTTTGATTGGCAGAATTGTTTTATTGGCTTGTCTACATTTTGACGGAGGCAAGAAACTTAGTTTTTATGTTTTATTTTTATGTAATTGTTATTGGAAGATCAGCATCTTTTCTATCCATCCGTGTGATCTGTCTGCCCCAGTTCCTCCTACCAAAATTGAAGGCATTGAAATAAGATTCTCGGATAGAAACCGGAACCTTATCTTCCGGTGCACTTTGTTTGCCTCTGATGTAAAGGGATGTTGTATGGGGTGGGGAAAGTGTTGGTTTTGTTCTGTTTCCCTCTGTAATTAAGTTAAGGTGGAGGTAGAGTTGGTGTTTGATGTCGAAATGGCACTAGATGCCGTCTCCAATAAATATTATTCTTGTAGTACTTTCTATCCTTGTTTACAATTATAGCTCCTTTGTCCTTTCTTGTAATACTTCTATTTCATTCTTCTCTCATTTTTTTTTACAGTGCCTTCTAATCATATATTATATCATATTTGAAGTTTTGTTATTGTTATTATGTATTTATGTTAGCAAATTAAAGATAATCTGTGGAAAAAAATTAATTTATTTTGTCTATGCTCCAAAAAAAAATTTCATGTGAAAAAAAATGGAGCAGTACGTACGAAGTACTCCTGGAATTCTCATAAGAACTCAGAAGTACTGTGCTTGTACGGCCGAACCAATCTAAACCAAACTGCATGTCACGTCAGCATAAAAGTCGAAAAGACCAAAACACTGCAACTCAGTTAACGTGGCGCCATCATAAGCAGCGGTAATTTCCCATATTCCACTTACATCGAATGCAAGGAAAAAAAAAAAAACACTGTAAAGAACGTAGCTTCGTATTTGCCCTTTTTGTTTTCCATAAAAGCAGCAGTGCAAATCCCAATCTAGAAAAATAAAAATCTTTCTGTCCTCGTCTTTGTATCAATCTGGCGAATTGCGTCATCGTTTAGCATCATCCGGCAAGGCTTTCCTTTTTTCTCGGTTCGTTTCCGGCGAGGTAAGACTCTCGCCCAAACACCCCCCTCCCCAAAAAATTTCCAATTCTACCATTTTGGCCGGGTTTAGGGCTTTCTCCCTTCGGATCTGGGGCTCTGTGCTGAGGCATCTGTTTTTCCTTTGATTTAGGGTTCTCCAGTTAGGATTTTGCGGTGAATTACGAGGGATGATGCGTTTTGGAATTTAGGGTTTTTATTCTCTTGGTTGGATGGAACCGGGCATGAGATCCGATGGCCCTTCTGGGGCTTTGGTGAAGAACAGGAGATCTTCAGGGTGTTTGGTTGTTAGGAAGAAAGGTGATGGATTGAGTGGTGGGGTTGGTAGTTCTTTCAGCTCCAGGAAGCTGAATGCATCAAAGAAAGGGAAGAAGAGGCCCAAGGTTGAGTTAAGTAGTAGCGATTCGGAATCGAGTCAGGAGCTATTGATGCCATCTTCTAGAGGGCTTGGTCCTGAGACCATTCGAGTATGCAATGGTTTGACAGCTGTTAAGCGGGACGAGGCTGGTGATGGTGGAACTGGAAGGAAGCGGGAGAGGTTTGAGGACATTAGTCATAACGGTGATGAGATGGGGGAGGGAAATGGTTCAGAGAGGAGGGAAAAGAAACTTAGCAAGATTGATGTGTTTGATTTCGACGAATACGATGCTATGGATGCAGACATGATGAGAAGGAGCCATGTAGATAGCAATGGGGGCGGCTTTGGAGGGGAAAGGCTTGGGGGAGCAATGCATGCTGCTAGAGGTGGCACTGATAGGGAATTCAAAACTGGTTCAAGCAGACACACCCTTAATAAGAGAAAGAACTCCCATTGTGATAAGGCAAGTCACTTGCACCCAAGAGATAGTAAATTAAAGAAGTGGGATGCAGCTCAGCATCCTCAGCCCGTGCCGAAGGAGAAGTTTAATTCTGATGAATCCATTAGGGTTCAAGGGAAAAATGGTGTTTTAAAGGTGATGGTTAATAAGAAGATGTGTAAGCCATCAAAGCACGTTGATAATCGCAAACATGTAGAAGGGCAACGAAGTTTGAGGGCTGAGGGCATTGCCAAGAAGAATGTTCTGATCCATCCTTCATCTTGCTTGGAAAAAAAACCTGTTAAGAAACAAGGTTTACATGCTAGGACAGAGAAGAAATTGGTAGCAAGAAGAAAATCTTTGTCAAGTAACGACACTAAGGGTGATGACCAGGATTCAGATAACAGTGGCACATCATTGAATGTGGGAGTGAAGTGCATTAAAGCTTTCAAGTCTTTAAAGAGGGGGACCTCGGACGATGAACAGACTCCTAAGCATGAAAAGACCCCAACCACAGCAGGAACTAAAAAGGAGAAAATAAGGCGTGGTAGTGGCACAGAAAAGCAGAAGCTACGAGAACAGATACGGGAGATGCTTCTTAATGCAGGTTGGACCATAGACTATCGCCCTCGGAGGAAGAGAGACTATCTTGATGCAGTTTACATTAATCCTGGGGGTACAGCCTATTGGTCCATCATCAAGGCCTATGAGGCGTTTCAGAAGCAATTGAGTGCTGACGACCCTGGGGCCAAGCCCAATGGGGAGTGCTCTTCTTTTGCTCGTATCACAGATGATGTGCTTAGTCAGTTAACAAGGAATACTCAGAAGAAGATGGAGAGAGAATTAAAGAAGAAGAAGAAGAAGAAACAGAAGAAGGAAAGAGATGATAGTGAGAGTGATAGTGGAAAAGAACCTCGCATTAAGAGATCTTTAAGCAACAAGCGTGATATGAATGGCATGGAAAGTGATAGTGATGAAGAGAAATTAAGCTCCTTTTTAAAGCGGGAGCGTAAGTCAATGAAAAATAAAATGATTGAAAATACTGTTAACAGTTGTAGATCTACAAGCAAGAAAGCTGACCTTCACACAGATGAAGGAACTGAAAAATCACTTTTAGGAAATGATCCTCATCAACTACATGGGAGGAAAAGTAAGAAACATGGAAGGTGCACTTTATTGGTTCGTAATTCCAACATAGGGTCAAATTCAGATTCTGATGACTATGTTCCATATATGGGCAAACGAACGGTGCTTTCCTGGTTGGTTGACTCTGGAGCTGTACAGTTAAGCCAAAAGGTTCAGTATCGTAGAAGGAAACGTGTAATGCAGGAGGGATGGGTCACCAGGGATGGGATTCATTGTAGTTGCTGTAGTAAAATACTCACTGTTTCCAAGTTTGGGCTTCATGCAGGAAGTAAATTGCGCCAGCCATATCAAAACATATATTTGGATTCTGGAGATTCTCTTCTACAGTGCCAGATAGATGCATGGAATAAACAAGAGAATTCTGAGAAAATTGCTTTCCATGCAGTAGATATTGATGGTAATGATCCAAATGATGATACTTGTGGTATATGTGGAGATGGAGGGGATTTGATCTGTTGTGATGGTTGTCCATCAACGTTTCATCTGAGTTGCTTGAATATACAGGTAATATGTCATGTCAATGTTCTTCTTTATTGCCTAATCTATCGTTCTCTGTACAGTTTATGCTTTCCTTCTTTCTTTCCCCTTCTTCTTCCACTTCATCAAAGATCCCAATAATTGGATTTCATGGACACTCTTCCACCAAAGAAGATATATCTTAAAATGTCCCCTACAACCCTGTTCCTTCCAAAAAAAAGGAAGAAGAAAGAAAAGAAAAGAAAACTTCAGATAGCTTAGTTTGGCATCACAGATAGCTTCTTTACCATTCTGAGCAACTTCTATAATTGTTGCAGATGCTCCCCCCTGGTGAATGGCATTGTCCAAATTGCACATGCAAATTTTGTGGAGTAGTCCGTGGTCCTGTAAACAAAGAAGATGAATCAACTTTAAATGCCCTACATAGATGCAACTTATGCGATAAAAAATGTATACAATTGCTCTTTCTTTGTTTGGATTGGAAGTTCCTTTTGATATGCTCTGTGCTCTTGTCATTTTTTTAAAGGTTTAATATACTTGTTTACAATTCTGTAGTTCATGAATGTTGTGCTAAGGAGATGAAAACCCTTCCTACTAACTCCGATATGTCAAGCCCTTCCTTTTGCGGAAGGGACTGCAAAGAGGTACCCTTTACAGTTTGTCGTGCAGCAGTTTATAAGACTTTACATTTTAAGTGTCGCAGAACTCTTCTTTCTAGGAATTTATATATTTTAGGTTTTAACAGCAAAGAAGCAGTGAAACTGACAGAAATAACTCAGGTAGCACTATGGCTTGATTCTGAAGTATACTTTTAATGCTTTGACAGCTTTCTGAGCACTTGAAGAAATACCTTGGTACTAGGCATGAAATAGATGGAGGCTTCACATGGTCTCTCATTCATAGAACAGAAGACGACTCAGAGGCATCTAGTAGGGGAATTATGCAGAGGGTTGAATGGAACTCCAAGTTAGCTGTTGCACTGACTGTGATGAATGAATGCTTTTTGCCAGTTATTGATAGGAGAAGTGGGGTCAATTTAATACATAATGTTTTATATAATAGTGGGTAAGAAATAATATGCATATTCTTTTTTATATAATATGCATATAGTTTTGATTTGTGAGCACTTCATTCTTCTGACGTGATGTTTTCTTTTAAGAAAAACATTATTTTCATTTCTAAAACTTCAAATAGGAAGGGGTTGGTCAATCTACAAAAATGATTTTACCAAGTGGATTGGTCACTACAATCTCTATATCCCATTTTACCATTGACCATAGCTTGCTTTGTACCCTCTAGCTGAGTTCATATTGTTTGCTGCAACATGCTCACTTTTCCAGTTTACTTAATAGACTTGTTTGCTGTCTTATTTCTTGTAGGTCAAACTTCAGCCGGTTGAATTACACTGGCTTTTATACTGCGATTTTGGAGCAAGGCGATGAAATAATTTCTGCAGCTTCTATCAGGTGCATGCTTCAGACTGTCTTTTGTATTTGGATAAACTTTAGATCCTTATTAACTCGTGGGGAATGCTAGGGGACCAAAAAAGAAAAAAAAAAGGGGGGAGTTGGCTAGTGTTGGTTCAATGTAGGAAAATACAAGGGAAAAATGTTAGTCCCTTAACATTTGTGCTAACGTCATGCATATACTTTTTCCATATTTATGGTGATTTCGGTTAAAAGTGTTCAGTTTGTCCTTATTTATTACTGTGAAAAAGGAGGCTGAACTAACTATAAGCCATTTAATATGCTGTCTTAGGTTCCATGGGACCAAGTTAGCAGAGATGCCATTCATTGGAACTCGCCATATGTATAGGCATCAGGGGATGTTGCGCAGGCTTTTTTCTGCCATTGAATTGGTAAACATGGAAAATTTCTGTGATTTTCCTTTTATCCAATGTCTATACAAAAGTTTGACTTACATTCTTCTTTTCCCTTGGCTTCATGCATCTTGAGGAATCACTCAGACAGGAAATGAGGTCATTGAATATGTTGGTCTTCCCCGGTATAGATATGTTGGAGAAAGTGCTAACCAAACAAGGAAAACTTGATGGTATTATAACCACTGCATTTTCTTTTGAACTCTAATTTCAGCTAATTACTTTTATTTGATGGTACCCATGTTTCACTTATCTTTCCCATCAGGTGTTGAGAAAATGGAAACTAGAGATGAATTTGTTACTATGCCTAATATGGCTGGTAAGTTGGATATGAATTCCTCAGCTCTGGAAGATCCTGAACGGAGTGATCATGCTAATTCAAATCCTGACAATGAGATAAACGACGACTCTAGTGATGCTTCTCAAGAACAGGATAATCACATTTTGGTTGACAGCACCAAGTCTCATTCTGCAGATAGATCATCTGATTTTGTTTCAAATAAATGTGTTTCTCCTTCTAGTACCAGGGATGATGTGCTAGAAACAAACAATAAAGCAGTGACAGCTTTTCCTGGTAATAATAAATTGCATCCCTCTGTGAAATGTCAAAATCACACTTCTTTGAGCAGTCCTCCATTAGTTTCTCCATCTCCAGATTGCCATGAACTTGCTGCTTTGCATTCGGTGAGTGTATGTTCGGACCCTGATTCTGCGAAAAATCTGGCACAACCTGTTTCTGATGGGAAATGTCACATGCACACTGATGACGTTAATCCAGGGTTGGATTCTCAAGTGGGAGATAATGCTTTGTCTTCTAAAGAGGTTGATATGAATGATGCCCGTGATGAGGTTCTTGAATCAGTGAATTTATCTCAGGGTAAAATTACGAAGGAGAAAAATGAAGTTGTGGATGTCTCTGGTTCTGTTCCCAATCATGCTGATGAGAGTTCTTTGCAAGTGAAATCTGATTTGATGGATGAAATTGTATTGGAGGGAGAAAAGAATTTGGACAAAGAGGTTGCATCACGTGAAATGTGTGTGGATGAAACTGGCCTAAGGGCATCTGGTGCTAGTTCTTAAACTGATCCAGCTTAAAACATTGATCTAGTCTGGTGCTGCTGATGTTTTGAATCTACTGCCCATGCCACTATTCTTACAGGTTTTCTTCAAAAGATTCAATGCCTTGTAAGCAATCAGTTTTCAAGGCTGAATAGCTTCTCTATTGATTCAAGGGACAGATAAAATAAATTGATCCCTTGTATCAACAAGTACGAATTAATTAAGGTTCCAAGTTGACTTCATCTCATGTCAATTATCCTTTTGCCATAATGCTTCAAGGAGCTGTTTGCACAGGATGTGTGCTTTTGGCTGAAGAGGCGTGTCAATCAAATGGTTGAGGTTGCCGACCTGTAATATGCGATGATCCTCTGTAAACCTGCAGATCCTTTGTAGATGATTATGATTCACAACATTTATATCTGATGTCTGAATCCATAGGAGTCGATTAGTCTTCCTTCTCAACCTTTGTGTGGCATTCACAATTTGCTCACATGACATTATCAGTTGGAGATACCTAGACCAGGTTTTGGTTTTGGTTGGCAGCATTTTTTATTGACTTGTCTACATTTTGATGGGCCATTTACTGAAAGCAAGACACCAAAAGTTCTTTTTCCAATCCACAGCACCTTCTGCTCATTTGTTTGATCCATGTCTGCCCAAGTTCCTCATCCAGAAATTTTGTCTATATATGTTCCTCAAAAGGTCTGTGCAATTCAAAATGAAGACTTAAATGGGATTTTCGTATAAAACACGAACTTTATCCTTTGGTGTACTGTGTTGCTGTAGATAACATCCTCTGACTGTATGATGTTAAGAAGTTTCTTAGCAAAGGGGATGTTTGGATGGGTTGGGAAGGTTTTGTTTTTTGTTCTTTTTTCTTTCTGTAACTAATGTAAGGTTGATGTTTGATGTAGAATTATATTGTTGTAACACTTTTATGGTCGTTTAGGATAGTGGCTCCTTCCTCATTTTGAGAGCTTTTATGTATATTTTTGTTGCTCAAAAGCTGGCGGAATTTTGAAATGAAAATGCTGCAGCTGCAAGTGCCAATTTTGTGGTATGGACGCACAATGTTTATTGATAGATTCACAAATAGGATTCTCTGTCTTTTCCTTTTTTTCTCTTTTTCATTTGTTTGGATCTGGTATAATGGTTTTAACTTTCAAGAGTATATTCGCATTTAAAAAAAATGGCAAATTGATCAATGATTTTTTGTACGTTTAAATTTATGAGAATTTGAAAATATATGTAAGTTTTTTACTTCTTTAAAATTTGGATACATCGATTCCTAGATTAAATTTGTTTCATTTTGAAAACTCTCCCATGTAGGCATTTGTATCGGATCTTGGATATGACAAACTCAAGTAAACAGTAGAAATTAATGTATCCATATTTTGAGAAGGTCAGACACTTAAATGTATTTTTAAATTTTCGAGACCTAAATATCCATAGACTAGAAGGTCAAAGATTTTTTTTTTACCAAAAATAAGATTCGAATCTGCAACTTTATAGATAAGTATGGAAAGTCAAAGACCTATTTATTATTTTCTCAAAAAAATAAAAAATAAAAAAGTCTTAAAATACTATAATGACACAAATAAATTTGTCATTTTAAGGCTTTACCTAATCTATGTTTGTAAGGAATAATCTAAAATATTTTTAAGAGTATATACCCATTTTGATCCTCAAAAAATTTTAGACTGGACACTTTAGTCCCCAACTAAAATTAATTACTCGATTGGTCCTTAACAATTAATTCTGTCAGTCACTTAGGTCCTTTACTCCGTTAATTTAACGGAGGACAAAATAGTCCTTGACAACTCTAACAGGGGACAAAATGGTCCCTGTCAACTCTAACAATGGCCAAAATAATCTCTGATTCCTTCATTCGAAAATGACACTATTTTTCCCAATTTTTATCATATCTCGCATAACCCTAACATTCATACTCTCCTTCTTCACCTTCAGAGTCTTCTTTTCCATCTTTTCCTTCCTCCTTTTTAGCTCTAAGATTAAGCCATGGTGTAATTGTCATACGTGTCGCACCTACCTCAACATGTCATGGACCACACACTTCCTAAATCTTTGTGACTGGTACATTCACCTCCTCTGCACTTCATCCACCAAAAGCAACCACTTCCATGTCTTCGATAACATCACCTCCAACCCCGACACGTCCACAACATCCTCAAGACCAAGTTCCACAACTAGTTCAAGGGCACACCTTTCTCCACTCTCCGGCAAGCAATATACATTATTGGACATTATGACATTATGAGAAGATTCTCCTTCGACATCATATACAGATTCTCATTTGAATTAGACACCAAGTGCTTCATTTCTTCTTTTCCATAATCTAAGTTGGCAGACAGTTTCGACCTCGCATCCAAGCTATCAGTACAACGAGCAATGTCGCCGTTGCCGCTCATATGGAAATTGAAGCGATTACTGAACATTGGTTCGGAGAAGAAGCTGAAGGAAGCGATCGGAGTGGTGAACAATGTGGTCATGGAGATGATAGGACAGGGGAGGAGGGAGATAGCAATGACGAGGACGGGTTTTTAACAAATCAAACTTGCTGTCTAGATTCATGGAATCCATCGAAG
Source organism: Arachis duranensis (assembly GCF_000817695.3). Lineage (NCBI taxonomy): Eukaryota > Viridiplantae > Streptophyta > Magnoliopsida > Fabales > Fabaceae > Arachis > Arachis duranensis. Next base: position 110,281,146 of record NC_029780.3, on the reverse strand, counting down.
ACGATAGCTAGTTGAGAGACATAGGCATTAGTTTCCTTAATATGAATTAGTTGAGAATAAGTTGATGATTTTTTTCTTGTGAACATTAAATTTATAGAGTGTGCATTGTGTAATTTGAAGTTACAGTGTTAGACTGCTAGTGTTATGCGAGATATGATGGAAATTGAGAGAGAACAGTGTCAGAGACTATTTTGTCTTCTATTAGAGTTAACGGAGTAAAGGACCTAAGTGTCTTACGGAATTAATTATTAGGGATCAATCGAATAATTAATTTTAATTGAGGACTAAAGTGTCCAATTTAAAATTTTTTGAGGATTAAAATGGATATATATGAATTAAAAATTTTAATTCTTTTTTTTTAAATTAAAATTCCCAATAAATTATTAAGGACGCTATTTAGTAGAACTCTTATTTTAATGAATAAATTATTCAATGCATAATTAATTGATAGGATACTGTAATGATGACAAGTGGAAAACTGGAAATCCTCTTGCAAACAGAGGAACTCAGTGAATAAATATTGAAAAATGAAAAATCACGATTTGAAAATTGCGATTTTCTCCGTCCTCTGAAATCTGAATGGAGCTGTCTGCACCTCCATGTCTTCCAAAATGCCCATCATCCCTGTTTCTCAAATCTAGGGTTAGGTTTTTTCAGAGGACGCTGAACCCAACATCCCTACATTCCAAAGCTTCAATCTTTTCAGTGAATCACCGCAGTCTCACCCGAATGGACCCTCTCATAAACGTCTCTTGTGCTGCTTTGGTGAGAGACAACAACTCTCCAGCTACATCAGCTTTGCCAGTTGACTCAGGTCAACGCAAAACCTCAAGCTTTCTTCCTTTTACCTTTTTCTCTCCTCAAATGGTGGCTTTCCAATGAGTTTGAATGTCTTAATTCATCATTTTCAGGTGCTAGAACAGGTGAGGTGAAAAGGGTCACTAAGGAGACTAATGTCTCAGTCAAAATAAACCTGGATGGTTGTGGAGTTGCTGATAGTAGTACTGGAATTCCCTTCCTTGATCATATGCTAGATGTCAGTAATTTCAATTTATGTTTGCTTCTTTGGTAGAATGTTATTTGAAGTTTCAGTTACTGCTCAAGCACACTTCTTGTTGGCTCACAGCTTCAAGAACTGTTGATAAAGTTTTGTTCTAAATTTCATAATTGATTTTATCCAGATGCAAGTTTGCATCCTTCTAACTTGGAAATAAAAATCATGGCTGCTAAAAATGAGTCACATGAACTAAACATGGTTATGACTTGTGCTTTTTCAGCAACTTGCTTCACATGGGTTGTTCGACGTTCATGTCAAGGCTACAGGTGACACACATATTGATGATCATCACACAAATGAAGATGTTGCTCTTGCTATTGGAACGGTACTGCAAACACCAGCTACATGAACTGTGTTTTCATTTTTTTTGGTCTGTTCCTAGAAACTGTAACATGCTTCATTATATGATATTTGGCAACAGTATAGATGTTAGTTCTCAGTTTCTTACCTTATAATAGTTAGTTTATAATTATGCACTTCTAAAAAAAAATGATAGTTGCATTTAACTATTATGTTTAATCTAAGTGTTGTCTATTACTCCATCTTCAGGCTTTGCTACAGGCTCTTGGTGATAGGAAGGGTATTAATCGGTTTGGTGACTTCTCTGCACCACTTGATGAAGCATTAATACACGTTTCACTGGTAATTCGCATACCAATTGCAGAAATGATCATTAGACATTAGTCAAAGTTTAAATTTAAATGGTGTGAATAGGATTTCATTATAGAACACATTGATGTTAATCCATGTATCGATCCCATATAGTGGGACAATGCTTAGTTGTTTCTTATTATTAGGGGAGAAGGTGTGATTTTTTCCTTGCTTAGGCATATGATAATTGGAGTAGGTTTGGTATTACATTTGCAAATTCAATGATCCGATATTATTATGCTGATTAATGTACATAAAAATAATTTGGGACTATTGAAGTTCAGTTAGTTTTTGTATTGAGGCTCATGCATTCTCAAGCAATAAATGCATACAAGGCTACTGAATTGTAATTAGAAATTTCAAGTGTGAATTATGTTCCCATTTGTTGTAAGCTTATTTTTCTCAAAAAATTTTGCTTGTTCTTAATACTTACATCCTTCTTCCTAACCTTGTCCAGGATTTATCTGGCCGGCCACATTTAAGTTATAATTTGGATATCCCTACCCAGAGGGTTGGGACATATGATGCTCAGGTAGTGCACTTTCATTTGATTATTTCATCAGAGCTTAGAATTTTATTGAATAAGCTTTAGACTGCTGAGCCCCTAATTTTTCCAGCATAGATCTATTTTAATGTGACACTCTTATTGTATTTGCTGTTGGCCATACTTTTCCCTTTATTTCTATTCTTTATTGATGAGTACTCTTGGTATCCTGTATGTAGTTGGTGGAGCATTTCTTCCAGTCCTTGGTGAATACTTCTGGCATGACACTTCACATTCGGCAGGTATTGAGACCTCGGCTCTTGGTCGTTTTAATCAGCTATAGAAATTGCATTTGGAAGTATAGTTCTGCATATTGTCATAGAAGTATAATTATTATAGATGTTGTACTAGGCGGCTAGGCCTCTCAATTAGTCCTTAGCTACATGGGTTAGAAAATATAGGTTCTTTTTGCCTCATGGCTCTTTCTATGATCTTCGTTTGTTGAGTACATTTTCAAACTTCAAATTTCTCTGGTTTTATTCTTTTTCTAGTTGGTGTTCTTTTATTACAAGTCTAACAACCTGTTAACAGAATACATATGTATTCCTCTGTGAACAGCTTGCTGGAAAAAACTCCCATCATATTATTGAGGCAACCTTCAAAGCTTTTGCTAGGGCTCTTCGACAAGCAACAGAGTACGATCCATGTCGCCGTGGAACAATACCAAGGTCTGATATCTTTGAACCTGATTTTATTCTATGAATATCTTATTTATCCACTATATAACTCTGCTGGAATTTAGAAATTGTTCACATTTTTTTGCCTCGTCCTTTCATAAAATGATCATACTCCTCTAAAGCGAGAAAGTTGGTAAAGTATTAAGGGTCTAATTAAAAATATGTTCTCAGTTCTCTGATCAATCGTACAGTTTATGTTTTATATCTAAATGAGATTATATCAAATTTACTTGTTAAATATGTTCATTATGCCTCCTTTTATATATGCAGTTCAAAAGGAGTTTTGTCAAGAAGTTAATTGGATTGAGCTCCTACTATCTACATAAGCGGACTTCCATAGTTCTTCACACACTTTCATCCAAAATGAAGGTGCTTAGAATAGATGTCAGAGATGATAAGCACCAGTGCTGTGTGCCTGTATTTGTCATAAAAGTTACTGGCCTCTGTAAACCATATTGTAGCACCCATTTACTCTTGGAGATAGAAATAAAATTCTTCTTGTATTGCTTTTCTTAACTAGTGCTTGCAGCATACTCGTTTGTCTGTCATTCTGTATCCATTGAAAAACCTTTTGATTTGAATCTAAGAAATCAAGCATGTCGTGCTAAAGACAAGGTCTAGGTATAAGGAAACAAAAAGGGACATGAAATTGATTCTATTTTTTCCCCTACCTTAGTAACTGTAAATGTTAATCTTAACAAAGAACAATAACAATCATCAGATATCTAAATAACACCTCTCATAAAGGTATAAAATTAAAGTGACAATTTACATGCAGATTGCAGTTATCTTATATGAAATTGATAATTAGATAATTTTTTTTATGTTTGACTATATTATCATCTAGTGATTCTCAAAGTAAATACTATATATCATAAGATGCTGTGCCTCGAAACGGTGTGATTTGTTGAACAATGGTCTACAAAAATTCCTCAGCAATGTTTAGGTAGTCCAATATCTCAGACTTAACCTCCTCCGGCAATGGTGCAGATGGCCCTGCCTTTGAGTAAAAATTCGCCAAAGATCTAATTGCCTTCTCCAGCATAACGTATGATTCCTGCAAGCAATCAACCCAAAACATGATGATATATTTGATAACAAGCAGTAATAGAATAACTTGTTTTTTGTGTAATAATTTGGGATGCATAATCTTATTAACGAAGGATCTACTTTTATACAAGACATGTAATAAAATGTACTTAGAGTTGAAAGAAAGTATATACTTCTTGAACAACAGTCTGCTTCCCCCTCCAACTCCCCAAATACTCTCTAATTGACTCTTTTGCTGAGTCTGCAGTTCTTCTAAATTTGGCAATGTCATCAGGTGGTTCATTCAAAGATTCACGCAGTGTTTTCACAACCTCTCTTGCTGACTTTAAGTAAGCCTTTGGCAACACCTTCCCTTTCTTTGTTTTCTCATTAGGATCAAATAATGATGTGATGTCCCCAACAATCCCTTTGTTATCATCATCCTCTTTGTCAGATGATTTCTCTTCTGCCCACCCCATTGATGGAGATAAACCATAACAACACGCCGTGGGAACCAATGAAGCGCCAGCACTGACTATAAGCTGCCTGCGACTCGACAAAGGTTCTGAAGGAGGCAGTGCAATATTAGACCTGGATTGCACTTTATCTGTTATATTGTAGAAGCTGTCAATAAATGAATGACCTATTGCTAAGTGCAATTATGTTGTTGAATTTTTAGCACACACATACCCTCAAAATCAAATGTTTTGATTCCTTGAGCTGGTTTGAAACTTGTAATGGAACACATGGTTGCTGCAAGGATAATTGCCATCCTCCTTTGTAAATAAATCTCAGAAATGTTAAGCTACATCCACCGAATACACAAGGCTGCAATGGTATCTTACAATCTTGCTAGCGAAGCATAGCATTTCACCTTGGTTGAGTCATGACAATGAAATTCATAAGTTTCATCTACTTTGTACTACACTAAATGATTGATAATCATGTATTTTAAGACATTAAGTAGAACTTATAATGCTGAAAAAATGAAAACATTAGAGAGGAACTGAAAACAGAAGCCCATCTGAACTGACAGCAAAAAATTGAAAGGGAGAATGGAACACGAGATGTTGACGTAAAAAGAATGAAGCCTACAACTTTGGATTTGGAAGAAACGAGAAAGTCTTACCCAAAATCTCTCTGCCTCAACTTCATTGGTTTGCACTTTGCACTAACCATAACAGATGCCTTATCCAAAGCGACAAGGTCAAAATGGTCATTACATCATATGTTTCCAATTTTACATAACGTACCCAAACCTTTTCTTAATAACAAATTTTACCTTTTTACTTTTCGGTTTGCACCACTCACCATTGTTTCCTTCTTCCTTTAAATACAGAGACTCAGAAAAGTTGATGCAAAAATCCTGACTTCAACGGCAAATACTTGGCTTGCAGCTGCTCTTGGCAACAAAGACTAGTGTCGATAGCGACAGCCGGATAGGGATGGCCGGCGGTAACCACCCCAAGCCTCCGCCCTCCTCCTCCTCCCACCGCAAATCCCGTTGGGAATCCAACGCCAACAATGTTAAATCTCCGGCGGATCCCCAACCGAATAACGATCCCAAGAATCCCAAACCCTCCCCTAAAACCAAACCAAGCAACCCTAACCCTAACCATAATCATAATCCTAGCCCTAACAAACGCCCTTCCTCTGATCACCCACTCCTAATCCCTTTCCCGGAGCCTTCGCCCTCCCACCCGATTACCACCACCTCCCTCCAGCTCGGCCCCCCATTGACCTCCCTTCCGCCGGCGGAGCTCCATTTGATAACCGGTTCCCTAGCCCCTCCTCTCGATTCGACCGCCCTAGGCACCCTGATTACCGGAACCTGCCCCCAGAAGCTTCCGGGAAGAGGAAGTTTGGTGACGAGGATGGTGGCGGCGGACGGGACGAGCTCGCCAGGCAAAGGGAGCAGCTCTTGCGGAACGCGAATCTCAATAATGGGTTTTCTGCTGCTGGTCCCAGTGAATTGAGGCCTAATAAGCAGATAAGGGTTGATGGGGTTGTTGCTGGTGGTGGTGGTTTGGGTGTGAAGCACCACCAGCAGGTTGGTCAGGAAAATTTGAAGAAGGCGTTTCTTCATTTCGTTAGATTGATTAACGAGAACCCCAGCCAGAAGAAGTCTTACTTGGAAGATGGAAAGCAAGGGCGAATTCAGTGCATTGCTTGTGGCAGGTTTCGTAGAAATGATTTAGCTGAGATTTTGCTTGTTACTTATATACTTTTATGCTTGCAATTTGTTTATAGCATTAAAAGCAAATTAAGATAGCATCAAGGCCAAAGACTGATGCTAGGATGCAAAAAGTATGTTAAAGGTCTTTTTCTTTTATGTCTTTTTTTTTTCAATAATTTTTTTAGCATGCTTAGCAAGTTAGAAAATTGATCAGCATATGGGTTGTTTTGGTAGATTATATTACCAAGGCTCCAGTGGTATGCCTTGCCTGAAGTAGAAAGGCATGCCTTTAAGCTAGCAAGAGATTCTGACCCCTTCTGATGCCTCACCTCTATGTCTTAAGCCAACTTTGACTACCCTTTTAGCTTAGGCATAGGAGAAAACAAAGGAAGTATTGATTTTTTGGGATGTCATTAGTTCTAAGTTCTAACTTGTTAAGAAATGAATCACCTTTAGTTGTAGAAAAGCAGCTTTGCTTGCTCTGTAACGTTTTTCAGCTTAGTCCACTTAGCTATGTAGTGGGATTTAATTGCCTTTCTTCAGGTTAACAGCATTTCAGTTTTGTTGTTTAATCTTTATAGGGAGTTATTTCCATAAGTAAGCAGTAGCATCCATGTTGAACTAGAGCTTATATTTTTCTGCTGTTGCTATAGCCTCTGCATTAAAAATATTGGGTTTTGTCAGGCAAGCAGTGTTTGCAAACCTTACTTAGTTCATATGTAGTTAGTTGATGATTCTGTAGGATTAATGGATCGAAGAACTCGATTCTTTCAAGAGATATACTATTAATGTTATGGCTGCTGTCTGTCTGTAGTTTATATGCCACACTGATGATTTTTATGTAATTTAATGCTTTTGGTGACTGGCTATCTTTTGCTAGAGTCGTCATTCATTGGAGCTCTTTTGTGTTCTGCCATGGCTAGAGTTTTTATGTTTTCTAACCTGGCCTTGCAAAACTTTTTGAGGAGTTGTTTTGCATTGGATCTCTTATTCAATGCCTCTTAGCAATGGTTGCAGCCCTTTATGGCTTCTAATATAGCAATGCTGCTATGTTCACCTTTTCTTTTTTCTTCTAATGTTGTACTTTTTCCTTGATTTATGAATTTGCTGACCCTGCCATCAATTTCTAACCTATAGAAGTAGTGTAGCCTTCCTTGTTCAATGTAGTTGGGTGTCGTTATGATATGAGAACTGCTGTGTTGGTTACTAGCTCTT
>NC_029780.3:110270835-110273774 GCF_000817695.3 Arachis duranensis | reverse complement strand
ACGGCTATCTCAGATGAGAGTTATGGAGTTGCTCACCTTTTATTTGTTTCAAAACCGATAATTGATCTGCATATTTGAAGTCCCTTTTAGACTTTCTGTTCCGTGTGAAGCTTACCTCCTTCCTGTTAATGGGCTTAAGAACATTACTTCTCTATTGTTGTGTTTTGTGAATACCTCTGAATTGTGGATAATTTGTTACAGATTAGAAACCTCATTCGGTATCCTTAAAGTGAGAGCTTCATTAGAGTATGAATATCTGTATAATCATCTACAATAAAATACTTATTATTTTTGTATACATACTATGCCTTTGCAACTCATGATTTGGGAAGGACAATGGATGCCATAAAATGTTTTCAATTTTTTAATTATACAATTTTAAGGTCATCTGTGTTTTGGGCTATATATCCTTGACAAACGAAACTTAGGTACGTATAATAGTTCATTACTTGACCATGTTATGATACCGAATTGCGGAGATTTCACCACAATTGTTTTGGTTCCATGATGCCCTAATGTAACTTAGGACGTAGATTCTCTGTTTGCCTTAGCACAACTAGATCTTTGTTAGCTGTAAATTTTAGGTGTTCAATGGTTCTGTATTAGTTTTCCTTTTGTAACTTACAGGTTATGGTATGAAACCTGAAATATATTCTTCAATGCCCTTGATATGCCAACTTTCAGGTCAGCTAAAGATTTTCCAGATACTCATGCTCTCATTATGCACACTTACAACTCAGATACTGCTGATTTGCGTGTTGATCATTTGGGGTTACACAAAGCTCTGTGTGTCTTAATGGGTTGGAACTACTCAAAGCCTCCTGATAACTCAAAAGCATATCAGTTTCTTTCTGCTGATGAAGCAGCAGCAAATCAGGATGATCTGATCATGTGGCCGCCACTGGTGATTATTCATAACACAAATACTGGAAAAAATAAAGAAGGTCGTATGGAGGGTTTGGGAAACAAAACAATGGACAATATAATTAGAGGTAGATTGTTCCCCTCCATTCTTTTTTTATCTTCTCTTATAATTACTCTCTTAAAAAGCCTGAGTAGTTCAGATAAATCTGCCTTGCATGCATGCATGCTCACTTATAGCAGTTTCTGCTAGAAATCCTCCGTGATCTTCCCCAATATGTCTTGGTTAGCCAGATCTTTATTAAAAGACTCTTATGGCATTATCTCATTATAGACTAACGAGATAAGAGATCAGTTTGATTTGGTAGTTGCTTTAAGTTGAAATTAGACCAACTTTGAGAAAGTTACATCTAGCTTTGAAATTAGACCACTTAAACCATCTTTGACACAATAGAGAGTAGAGTTACATCTAGCTTTTGAAATGGTTGCCAATCAGCGTCTTCAGAGGGCTAAGATTTACTTTTTGTTTATCTATGCCCCCTTGTTGCTTGGACTATATTCTTAAACTGTCTTATTTGTTTGTTTGTTGCATTATATAGCTGGTAAGCCAATATTGGCTTTGTATATATGTCCATTTCAATATTTGATAGGAAGTCCAGTGTAGCTGGAATTCTGTGCATATAACCTTCTTTCCCATCTAGTGGTATAAAGCCTGGTGGTGATTGTTATGACTCTGGTGTAATTACTTGTTATGGTTGCTTTATAACTTGACTAGTATAGTTGTTTTAATATTTTCTGCTTTTCACTTTATATTTTTTGTTTTGTTCATGCGTGCAACTTCCAGATTATGAGGAATTGTGAGTCCAAAATAGTTTCTGTTCTTTTAAGAGTTCTTGGAGTTATTTCTCCAAGCTTATTTCTTTCATTTGATTACTATTTTTTCACTTTGGATGGAGTTGACCTGTATTATACGTTTTGCGTTCTTGCTCTGGTTTTGTTGTTGAGGTAACCAATTTGTTCTTATGCAAGGATGGATCATTTTGTTTGACCTTTCATTAATACTCTTTTATGTCCCATTTATTCTTATGAAAGGCTGGTTCATTTTGTTTGACCTTTCATCAATTCTCTTTCATTGTGCTACTCATCTGCATTCATGGTTACAAGTCAAGGGACTGATTTAGGTTTAGAATACAATAATGTAAATCAGCTTTTTTGAAGCTGTTTATATTGTCCAATTTTCGTTTATTACTTCTTTGAACTACTCTGTAAGAGTTGATCTTGATTTTGCAAGTTTCAATGTCTTCTTGACATGCTTTCCTTTAATTATATGCTCTTACAGTCTCAATGACTGAAGCATAATTTACACAAACACTAACTTGTGACCTCTAGCAGTATTTGTGTACTGGCTTTTACAATTTTGAAGTTTCATTCTACTTTACCCCTTATTTACTTTGATAAGTATTTGGAAAATTTGACATATATGATGATTTGTTCATACATTTCACTTTTAGTAGAGTAGATGGATTGTAGTCATTAGAATCATTTTCGTACATTAGGTAATAGCCCAATTTCTCTATAATTAATCAAAATACTAACTTTATGGGGGTTGTAGTCAGAAATGTTGATTTTGCACTGATAGGATGAATGCATCTCAATAGAATGATAGTCCTTTTTAGGGGTGTGCAAAAAAACTGGTTTCACTGAACTGAATTGAAACTGAACTGAAACTGTTTTAAATAAACCAGTTTTTTTAAATAAAAAACTGAACTGAAACCATAGTTTTTATGAAAAACCAGTTTATTGAAAACCAGTTCTTAAAGTTCAGTTTAGTTTTAAACCAAATTAAAACTGGTTTTATTTAAACTCCAAAATTAGTTTTTACGTACTCTTTCTTTTTCTTTCTTCCTTCACTCTCTCTCTCCCCTTCCTCTCTCTCTCCTCTTTCTCCCCCTCCTCTCTTCCTTCTCTCTTTCTCTTTTCCCTTTCTTCCTTTCTCCTTTCTCTCTCTCTCTCTCTCTCTCTCTCTCTCTCTCTCCCTCCCTCTCTCTCATCTCTTTCTCCCCCTCTCTCTCTCTCCC
>NC_029780.3:110269752-110270398 GCF_000817695.3 Arachis duranensis | reverse complement strand
TTCCCTTCTTTCTCTTTTCTTTTCTCTCTCTTTCTCTTTTTTTCTCTCTTTTTCTCTCTCTTTCTTCTCTTTTCTCTCTCTCCTTCTTCTCTTTCTCTCCTTCTTTTTTCTCTTTTCTCTTTCTATCTCAACCTTCTTTCATTTTATATCACTCTTCTCTCTCTCTCCTTCTTTTTTCCAGAATAATAGAGAAAAAAAAGAGATAAAGAGGAGAGACAAGAAAAGAAGAGAGAAGAAGAAGGAGGAGGAGAGAGAAAGAAAAAGAAAAGAGAGGACAAAAAGTTCAAGGAGAGAGAGAGAGAGGAAGATAGAAGGAGAGAGGGAGAAAGAGAGAGAGAGAAGGGGGAGAGGGAAGGAGAGAGGGAGAAAGCGATAGAAAGTAAGATGGATAGGGGAGAGAGAGAGATAGAGAGGAAGAGGGATATGGGTGAGAGAGAGAAATGAGAGAAAGGGATAGAGAGAGAAAAGAGGGAGAGAAAGAAAAGGGAGGGGGAGAAAGAGGGACAGGGGAGAGAGAGAAAAGAGGAGAAAGAGAGAGATAAAGAGAGAAAGAGGGAGAGAGAGAAAAAAGGAAAAGGCGGAGCGAGAGAGAAGAGGAAGAGAGAGGAGGGAGAGAGAGAAAGAGGGGGAGGGGAAGAGAAGGGGA
>NC_029780.3:110245606-110269653 GCF_000817695.3 Arachis duranensis | reverse complement strand
GAGAGAGAGAAAGGAGGGGGAGAGAGGGAGAAAAGAAGAGAGAGAGGAAGAGGGGAAGGAGAGAGAGGGAGAGAGAGTGGGAGAGAGAGAAAGGAGGGGGAGAGAGGGAGGGAAGAAGAGGGAAAGGAGAGAGAGGGAGAGCGTGGCAAAGAAGGAGAGAAAGAGTGGAAGAGAGAGGGGGAGAGAGAAAAAATGTAAAAACTAATTTTATATATGTTAAAAGTTAAAACTAGTTTTAACCTATAAACCAGTTTAAACTGGTCTTTTCAATTAAAACTGGTTTTATTTTTATGAACTGGTTTAAACTGGTGCACTGTATTGTAAACTGGTTTAAAACCAGTTTCTTATGTGACAAAGCAGTTTGGTTCAGTTTTTAAACCATTTAAAATAGTTTAGTGCAGTTTCAGTTCAGTTTATGAAAAAAGCAGTTTCAGTTCAGTTTATGAAAAAACTGAACCATGAACACCCCTAGTCCTTTTATTGGGCACTTTGACAGTAGTCCTTGCACTGTTAGAAATTTAGGATTAAGCTCCTCAATAAGATCAATCTTGAAATGAGAGATGTAGAAGCAATACGACTATGCCAGTCCTCCAGATGGTGCTTAGCTGGATTTGATTTGCTCATTTGATGATTAAGAATTGTACAATTGTGCAAGCCTTTTTGTAAAATGTTTATTTAAATTTCCAGAATAGCAGTGTCCACTTGTGTCATCTGCAATTTGCTGCCCTTGAATTTTAAGCAGATGACTTCTGGCATCAGTGGCATGTGGCCGAATCTGATGTAAAATTTGTAGACAGTGTGGCTTTTACAATAGATATGGATGGTGGAAAGAAAATGGAGTGATATATAATAATTGAAGGAACTACCTGATCCCTTATTTGGATTATAGATGATCGTCAATAAATTAAAAGTGGACAGACATTTTGATGACGTTGATATTACATCCAACCAAGTTGGTGAACATTGGCGATAATGTGGTAGTATTTAATACATTATTCCAGTTGATTCATAGCATTGAGGCTATATATTTTGTGAATTTTATATCTATTCAATATCATACTCTTGCCTTGATCTTAATTAATGGCAAGAAGGAAGTGATCTGAATTATAGGCTTTCTGACCTGTTTTTTTTTTTTTTTTAATTCTTGTGATTGTCGTGAATCCTAATAATGCAAGTAGAGCAGGTATTGTTTTGCTCATTCTTGCATTCTGCCTGACCTGACTGTATTAAATTAATTTTCTCCTCTTTGATGAGTGAAATGGGAATTTTGTCTTTTGCATATTTGTTTTCTCCCTCTTGGGGGATTGTTGATTTCTTATTTAGTTATTCCCTTTATTAAATCCCCTTATCATGGGATCTGGGATCTGTTAAACCCTCTACATACCAGTAGCTTTTGATTTCAGCTGATTTTAGTGACTCTGACACTAATTTTATCGTAGTGCTTACCTGGTATTATTTAGATGTTTTGAGTAGCATGCGAGCTATAATTGGTTTATACCTGTTTACAGTCCTATGTTTTAGTCATATTATATATCTTGATATTTGTCCTAATGGGGACACTGGTGGATGGAAATTTGTTGAAGGTAGAAAAAAATCTGCATTTTCCTTGTAAGTTGTAGTACATTCTCTTTATCATCTAGTCATAGCATGATTTAGTATCTCCCACAGTTTTCCTCCTTTACTCCTTTTGCTTCCCTCGTTTATTCCTTCCACCAGCATCTCTCCGATAGTTTTCCCTAATAAACAGACCATTATGTTGGGCTAAAGTCTACTCAATGATGCAAGTTGCTTGGAATAGCAACATTTTTTGGCCATTGCTGTTGTCATTCTTTCAACTTTCGGTTTGATGTAACCGCCAATAACTTAGGAAAAGCTAGCTGAATCATTGGGTTGTGGGAATCATCAGTCAAATATTTGATAGTGAACTTTTGAAAATATATATCTTCCATCTGATATTCATGCATAATTTTCCAGAGCTTGGATGTGTGAGTGGCAAATCAAAGTCATTATACGGAAGAGATGGTCATTTGGGCATAACACTGGTTAAATTTACTGGGGATCAATCAGGCCTTAAGGGGGCCACGCAGCTTGCAGAACACTTTGAGAAGGAAAAGCATGGGCGCAAAGATTGGGCCCGTGTACAGCCTGTCATAACATTTGGGAAGGAGGATGAGAACAATCCAAACCTTGTAAAGGTGGATGAGAAAAAAGGAGATAAAAGGAGGGTGTTGTATGGCTATCTAGGAACTGCTTTTGATCTTGACAAAGTTGATTTTGACACAAGGAAGAAGGCAGTCATAGAGAGCAGGAGAGAATACAAACAATCCGTGTAGTTTCTATGAATTATACATGGAATAGCAGTGCACTTGAATGAAAGAATTGTGGCTTCTTCTGGAAAAAGTCTTTCCAGTTGAATGATAATTAGTCCTGATTCTTGAAGATGATAAAAGCTGAATGTTATGTTATGTTGTATTGATCGTTTTTCAAGGCTTCAAGGCTGCAATAGGATGCCAAGTTGCCATCATTTTTTATTTAGTTCCCGGTGGTATATTCTTAATACTATTGAAGCATTAGGATTTAGGAAGATGTGTTTGCCTTTTCACCATTTGACACCGTGGAATGCACTCAAATTTAAGTCAAATGTTCGGAATTTTTAGACTTAGTATTGTCCTATCTTTTCCCCATGTTGGACGGGAACTGTTTGCTTTCGTTTGTTACCCTTTTTGGTCATAATGTCATGGAAATTATTAGCTATGATTTCCCAGCCAATTTCTAGTTGATTTGCTTGCATGAATCCCTCTAATCACCTTAACCCTAGTTAATTTTTCCTTCAAATTCTTGGACGTGGCATTGGGAGTATACACTGGCGACGATGATGATGATGATGATGATGATGATGATGATGATGATGATGATGATAAATGATACTTGTAGTCTAGTTTTGCATTCTAAGCTTTCCCTAGATGAATCCAATGTATAAAAGGATTTTTCTTTCTTTTTTTTTTTTGGATTCTGTGGCTGTTATTAGAGTCGCCTTTATATAATCTGTTCAAATGTGTTAAAGGATTATACCAAGATCACTGCATGTTGTGGTGTTCCATGCATGCTTATTACTCGTCTACATCAAGTGGTGTGCGAAAAGCTTGAGTGGTTTTTATTGGTTTTCCGTGTAACCCAATTATTGCCACATGGTGCTTATGGAACAGCAAATTACACACACGTAGATAATGGGTAGGAAGATTATTTTAGTCTATGAACAACAGTGATTGGTGTAGAGAAGGATCATCACCGCAAGAGAAGGGTTATTGTTTTTTGTGGATGAAAGACGAAACAGCATTTTAATATCTCACTACTGTTTGTAATTTATATTCCTAAGGAGTCCAATTAGCCAATCTGGGTTACTTGTTCCCCTACATCGGAGATGGACTTGGGCTATTATGCAAATATGTTTTAACCAATTATGGACTTGGGTTCTCCCCACTAACATGATCCGGTGCCCATGAATTCGTTATTCCCATCTATCTATGTTAAATGAAGAGATTATTTTATCAATTAAAATGACTGTAATTCACCAGAAGAAGAAAAAATTTTAGATGATGTCATATAAACAAGTCTGTAAATCGGAATAATATGCGGCACTTTTTAGCTTTTAAAAAATATATATGTATGTTACGTTGATTTTTCAAAAAAAATAAAAAGAAAATGTAAAATGTAGAGAGAGATGATTCTGACTTGTGAATCTCACATGTGTGTGTGACAGTGTGAGAGGTGGTGAATGATAGTGGCTTATCTGAAACAGGAACATTGCATTTGTACGCATGCCTGTGTCTGGTTGCAGGTTGCAGGCACTGACTTCCAGCACAATGTGTTTTGTTTTTTTAACCCTTTCAGATTAACTGCTTTAGATGCTGTTTCACTACACTTGCACCTCTCTTTTATTTTTACTTTTTCTTTTTCTGACTCTTCCCATGTGGCGCTCACCACTCTTGTCTTGTCCCACACACTCCCCACCCACCCATTCTCTCTCTTCATCTCTCTTCGATTTCCGCGAAAGTTCTATTACCACTCCTTTGCAATACCCTCGTACTACCCTTCCACATTATACTATTCCATATTCTTGTATACGCTACTCGTTACACGCTGCTACTAATCATTGTATTTTGTGTGTATCTTCTATTTCTCTTAATTCTTTATTCGTTATTCCATTCTGTCTAATCTAATCTTGCCTCTTTTAAGGTTATCGCACATTTTTTCCATATATTTTATTTGCACTACATTCTTTGCTATTATGACATTTTTTATTATTTTAGTACGACACAAGTATATCCATAAATCACCAATAAGTTGATACAACTCGAATTAGCTGGACTCTTACGTAATTAACTAATTATACATGTTATCCATGCGTGATGAAAATCTTAATTCCAGGTTTCAAGAGTTAATGGAAGGAATTAATAGAAAAGAGAGTGTAGCCTTTTTATCTTGTTAAACATCTTAATATTAAAATCACACATTTTTTATTTTAAAAAGTATAAAAGACGCATTAGCTTGACTATTACGTAACTAAAATTGATTATCGTACATGGTTAAAAATTATTAATACCAGTTTTCAAGAGTTAATCAATGTAGTCAAAACTAAAGAAAATAGCAAAGCAGATGTATAATTAGTTACATAGTTGAGTTGAGTATAGTATGTCTATGATATGATACAAGATGATTAAAAATCTGAGGTGATGGCATATGATAGATATGATAATACTGCCAAAGTGGAAACACAGGTTTATCCTCGTCCCATATTGTGCTTTTACCAAATTAACCCTACCCTCTGTATCCTATTCATATGTAATGAATGAGTGTTCAAAACCAATCCAAACCGAATAAAATTGACTAACTGAACCGAAAAACTAAAAAGCTGAACAAACCAAAAACTAAAAAAAAAAATAAAAATAATCACATTTTACTATTTTTTCTGCAGTTCGATTTAGTTTTTAATTTTGACACTGAAAATTTTAATCGAACCGAATCAAATTGGTTCATCTAACCTTACCAAAACTAACCTTCTAAAGGCCCAAGCCTAGATAATCTAAACCTAGTAGCACCATTCTCAGTCTCTCACAGTCTTTCTGTAACGAAGTCCCAAGTCTCAGCTGCAGAACCCCTTTCTCCCAATGGTCAACACCGTCTTCTTCCATTGTCCACATCATTGTCGCCGACTTGCTAGACAGCACCCAGCCACCCACAGGCCACAACACTGTATTCCTCCACCGTCCACAGCACTATCGATGACTTGCCAGATAGCACCTCGTGGACGCACCTCGAGGATAGCACCCACAGGCCACAACACCGTTTTCGTCGCCGCGTTTCCTTCTTGTCAGCGCAGTTCTCTCTCCCTCCCTTCCTCCTCGGTTGTCGCGCTTCCCTCGCCATCTCCTCCAGGAGGTAGTAGCTGCCATCGTCTTTGCTGAGTCAGATATGGAGCCTCCGAGTTAGGTATTCAATTTCTGTTCAATGTATTTATTCAGTGTATTTGTTCAATGTATTTGTTGTTTATTGTTGTTCATTGTTTAATGCATTTGTTAATTTTTTGAAATTGCTAGTAAGCTTCTGATTTTTGAAAGTTTGTTTCATTGATGCAAGGATTGCGGCACGGAATAGATTTATTGGCTTGGATCGAGGATTTGGGCCCAATGCTATGAAAAACTTACCTAATAGCAGATTATGTGATATTCTATTTTATTATAATTTCAATCTTTATTGTGTTGTTAATGCTCAGTCCATTTGCATAAAAAATAGTTATATAATTGACTAAACCTAGTTTGTTTATTTTAGATTGAGTTAATATTAAAAATCATTCCGAAAAGATACTTCGATCTCCATATGAGTTCTCGAATGATAAAGTTAATCAAAATAGTCCCCAAAAGATGACGGATATGACCACATCAGTCCTTCCGTCAATTCGTTCGCTGAGCTGGCTAACGTTGGGTGACGTGTACGATGATGCCTACATATACGCTGGGTTTGCTAACAAGGTAAGTTCGTTAAAAGAAATCAAATCAGTCCCTTGGATGATGAACCCTAATCCTAAATGCGATGATAAATACAGTCCTCAATATAAGCCAAGAAAAATACAATCCTCAATAAACAAAATGAGATATTGTACAAGGAATTTCCAGTTTGTTGCAGCAAAGATGAACTTAACACTTGAGTGCTTCATCTATTTCATGGAAAAATCATGCAAGTGGTTTCAGATGGACAGCACGAACCTGGTATAGGGTCAATTGGGCAGAAAGAGTTGTAGCTTCGGTCTGATGGGTCTGAATTTTGCGCTCGAGTTCTTGTATATAGCGGGCCTTTCTCTTTTTTGAACGTGCAGTAAATTGCCGATTAACAAGTATTCTGTACATACAAGATACAACAATATTCGTCAGAATACTAATCCACAGAAAGTATTAAGATATGAAAGCACAAAACGGCATGAAACAAAAGAGCAGCGTCCCTTGAATCTCACTTTCCCTCACTTTTGTTTCTCCCATCTCAATTTGAAATCAAAGCACACACAAAATGGGAGGATACATGATGATCTCTGTTTTTCAGAAATAATAAATTATCTATTGTAATGTCACTAGATTGAGCATAATTCATGTTAAAAAGGAAGAGTCTTCATGACAAATGGTTTTGAACTGTAGCCTGCACAGCATTTGTATTGGTTTTGAAGGTTCTGCTATAAATTCACAATTGCAGCTGCATCAGCCATGTAACCTTAAAAACTTTCAAGGTGCCTATTCAAAAACTACCTATCAATTGCTATAACAACTCATCTGATTCTGAATTCCAATGCTTCAATTACTTCCAGGGTTAACAAACCAACGCTACAATAGAGCTAGAATGCCAAAATCCATTCAGGCATTAAATTAAGAAAAAACATGGCAAGAATCAAATATCATTGCCAAAATTCAGTGTTCCAACATCAAGAATCAGAGATTTTCCAAAAGGAATTATTTGTAAATAACATTAAGATCAACGGAAAAAGTCCACGCATACAAATCATTGCATTACCTTAAAAAGTGCAATTATCCACCACAAACTAACGCAAGAAATTTTCATTTTCAATAGCTAACTCAACAAGACGAAATTCGTAAACTTCATGTAGCAATGTAAAAGCATAAAAAACCTAATTTCACTGTTCGAATTCCGAAATGCAAAAACAAAAACATGTACTCAAAATCAAAATAAAAAATAAAAAAATAAAAAATTTAAATGAAAAATGAAGTGAGTATCATGTTTAGACCTCTTGGCGCGTTTCGGATCAATGGTCCATAGCTTAGCGAGCTTATCAGGAGGCATTGCTTTCTTCGCCTCCATGATCTCTCCGAACACGCCTGTCGTAGAACCGTCGACGGAGTTACTATGCAGGTGCCTCGGCCTAGCTCCTCCGGCGCCAGCGCTACCATTTCCACCAGGACTTATCTTCCTCGTTGTTCCGCTTGTTCCGGCGCCGCCATAACCGCTCTGATCCGATCCATTTCTGCCCTGAATCGAATCGTTCGAAGCCCCTCCTCCGCCGCTGAGCTTCTTGATGGGTTGCAACGTTTTGAATATCTCCTGGACACCAAACGACGTCGTCTCAACATCTAGAGGCCATTGATTTAAAACGGCGTCGTTTTGTTATTGTGCCACGCGGGCACTTAACAGAACACGTCACCCAACGTTAGCCAGCTCAGCGGACAAATTGATGGAAGGACTAACGTGGTCATGTCCGTCATCTTTCAGGGACGATTTTAATTAACTTTATCATTCGAGGATTCATATGGAGATCAAGGTATCTTTTAGGAACGATTTTGACTATTAACTCATTTTATATTGATAAGTCCCTGATCCCATCAGGCCATCACTAAGTTTATATTGCAATGATAAACAGGATAACTCATGGTCAAGTATTTTTCTTAGACAATATTTTTTTACTCATTTTTTTTCTTGATTTTTTCTGTTCAACGTATTGATATTTTTGCTTCTGCTTCTGATGGTTATTGGTTAGACACGGACCAATATACTTGGTTCTCATAAAGTATATATATCGACAGAGAATGCTAGATCATATATTTTCACCTTTTAGTTGATTGTTTGTTATTATTTTTATGCTGGCATTAATGGATTAACATTTTTCTTTTTGTATTATTAAGATGTTATATATTTTGATTATGTATTATTATACTATTTTTTTATAAATTTTTTAGAGGAATGATTTTGGCTCTTATCTCTTCTCTCCTTCTAAAATGTATTTTACTTCACCATCAGCTTTCAGTCGTTACTCATTTTTAAGATTGATTTTGACTGAAGAAGATACTAATTTGTCATGAATATCACAGCCTTCACAATATTTTATTACTAATGATAAAAATGAAAAATTGTACAATTTTTAACAAAAATTTTTATATTTTATTTTTAAATGATATAAAATACTGCAATTTGAAAGACTATAAAATACATAAATAATAACTACTAATAAATTATAAGTACTACATTTAAAAATATTATATTTTTATGTGTTATTAGTTTCTTTTGAAACTGAATTCTAATTCCAATTAGTACATGAAATTAGGAATATTTAATGGAAGTGTACAGATAAGTATCTGTTAGTGGCTTACACTTTAGTACTTTACTATTTTTTTCTACTTCAGTGTTGGCTCTAACACTTCTTGTAATTTTTAAACTTTTTTTTAAATTAATTGAAAAATCGAAAAAATAGAACCGATATTAATAGGCTTGAATTGATTCGAATAATCTCGTTAAAAAACCGGATCAAACTAAACCGCATAATAAAAATATCATTAGATCGAATGTTTTTGTCAAGATTCCGAACCAAACCAAAAATCGCAAACCGAACACCCCTGATGCACCACCCCTCTACTTACCTAGACTCGGACTGTACACCAAGGCCTCCACTGCGCACTAGCCGCGCATTCTAGCACCGCCCCTCAACTACCTTTTTCAGGACACATAACCACGTGTCCCCGTCTCTTCCGTCCACGTCACCAACCTTCGTTGTTCCCCTATTTCTCTCTCTCTCTCTAATTCATACCTTTACTCTTTCTCTCTCTGTCACTTCTTTTCTCTTTCGTCGCTCGTCTTCTCTTCTTCTTCTTCTTCTTCTTCTCCTTCTTCCTGTTTCAGCGCTCCAATTAGGGTTTCCACAGTAAGTCACAAAGCGCAGAAACAACTACCACGGCCATGGGGTCCATCCCCGATCCCGGCGAGCTGAGCGAGGTTGCTCCTCCGCCGAGCTTCGACGAGTTCCAGCGTCAGACCTCACTTATGACCAGCTGCACACTCCTCTGGAAGGAGCTCTCCGACCACTTCTCCTCACTTGAGAAGGACCTAGTCAGCAAATCAGAAGCACTCAAGGTCAAGATTCGCACCTTCGACAACCACACCGCTCAGTCCCTAAAACTCCTTGACCACCGCGAGTCCTCCATCGAGGGAAGCGTCCAGATCGCCCTCCGCAAACTCGACAACAACCGGACCGCTGCGCTCTCCGCTCTTACCGACTCTGACTGCGGCGACTCCGCCGCCGGCGATGGTGAGGTGGACAATGGCGAGGGCCTAGTGCTGAAGCTGAAGTCATTCTGCCTGAGAATGGATGCGGTAGGGTTTTGGATGTTCGTGATCGGGAAGAAAAAGGAACTGGAGGCGCTGAGGTCGGAGATGCCGGTGGCGCTGTCGGAGTGTGTGGATCCGGCGAAGTTCGTCCTGGAGGCGATATCGGAAGTGTTTCCTGTGGACAAGAGAGGAGGGGAGAAGGTAGGTAGCGGGGACCTAGGTTGGGCGTGCGTGCTGGTGCTGGAGTCGCTGATCCCGGTGGTGGTGGACCCTGTGATAGGGAAGTCGAGGTTGATGGTGACGCCGGCAGTGAAGGAGAGGGCGAAGGAGATCGCTGAGACTTGGAAGGCGAGCCTTGAGGAGAGGGGAGGGATCGAGAACGTGAAGACCCCTGACGTGCACACGTTCTTGCAGCACCTTGTTACCTTTGGGATTGTCAAGAAGGATGACTTAGAGAAATGTCAAGTGATACTACACAGTGAGCAATATTGTATTTGTTTAGTTGAGTTTGATTTTCAGAAGATAGTTACAGCGTGTCTCCACTATTCTGTCACAGATTTCTGGTCTTCCTTCCTCATTCAGGGGAAAGACATGTAGCTGATCTCTTTCGTTTTGGCGCCATATTAATTTAGGAGGTCTTTAAATAACATGATTTTAAGTATTGTTTAACCTTTTTCTTTCACTTTTGGAGTGACTCACGGATTTTAGCCATAGGATGTTTAAATCAGTGTGCAAGGGAACAAATAAAAAGGTGCTGTTAGTTAAGCTATCTAGTGGTTAAGCTTATTCAATTTCTGCCTCTTGTGTTTTGTGCATAATGGCAATTGGTCATAACTATAGTCTGTAGTGCATGTGGTACTGAGTTCTAATGTTTGTTGATATATGCACTGCAGATATGATTGAAGAGTTAATCAGCAAAGGCCAGCAGCTTGATGCAGTGCACTTTACATATGAAGTAGGTCTTGTGGACAAGTTCCCTCCTGTTCCGCTACTCAAATCTTATTTGAAGGATGCAAAGAAAGTTGCATCATCTATATTGGAAGATCCTAATAATGCAGGCCGAGCTGCGGTAATTTACTTTTATGTTCTTAAGTAACCTACTGATATTTTTTCTTTTTGTAGTCTGCTTGTTTGATGTAGTTGAAACCAAACTGTCGTTTAGTACACTGTTAATAGCATGTCTTTTTCCTCATTGAATTTTCTGCTGATTTCAACATCTTTTGATTTTGGATCACTGGTGTTATTGATAGAGGTCCAGAATTTTTCCTTTTCTTTTATGCATATAGTATGAAGTTTAGAAAGACGGCATTAGATGCATATCTTAGAAAAGGGAAGGGACTGTTAAATCCTTCAGAGTTCAGTGTGTTAATATTTTTATTCAGTATTGATTTAATTTCTGATTCTTCTCATTCATTTGTGCTGCTTTTTCTTATTTAGTTGGAAGAAAGGGCTCCAAGTGGTAAAAATGCCTTGTTATATTTTCTATACTTATTTGAAGCAGGTTCACTATTTAAATTGACTTCTTTCTCTGTGCTTCATAAATTTCCCAGACCCTAGCTGCAAGAAAAGAGCAATCTGCCCTCAGGGCTGTGATTAAATGCATTGAGGAGTACAAACTTGAGGATGAGTTCCCTCCCGAAAATCTGAAGAAGCGACTTGATCAGTTGGAGAAGGTCAAGACGGACAAGAGGAAACCAGTTGTTGTCCCTGCCAACAAAAGAACAAGAGCAAGCAACAGCAATGGTGGCCCAATGCCTCCTGCCAAGGCTGGCCGTTTGACCAATGCATATGTGTCATCTTTCCCTGCTGCTCCGGCATTTGTTAGGTCTCCATCACACGGGCAATACCCAGCTGCTCTTCCAGCATATCCTTCCCCACCACACATGTACGGAAGCAGAAGCCCCCCCTATGCTGCTTACTCACCGGAGCCAGCACCAGCTATGGCAGGTTCATACCCAGCTGCATCAATGAACTACCCTGCATATGGTGGCTATGGAAATGTTATGGCACCAACTTATCAGCAGGCTTACTACCGATAGACATGACATCCCAAAAGATGGTAACCACTGATATGACGACCTTGATCCCATTTACTTTCTCAATGTTGTTTGTAATCACTAACCGTTTTAACGGTAGAAGTTCTGTGTGTTAATTATAACTACTGTCCCACTTCCTGCTCTGCATGGCGAGAAGTTGTATTTCTAATGTTGATCCCGTAGTACTAGGCGATTGTGGAAGGTAACTAGGACGGCCAAGAAACATCAGAAAACTCATCTACCAATGTTCGGTTTAGTTGTAGAAAGACTTACTGTTACTATGTTTACAATTATATATTTTTATCCTGTGATCGAACTTGAAGGGAAAAGGAGAAAAAAAAAAATGAAAAGGAGAGTAGAACGTTCAATATGTTTCTTGGCAGCTGTTGACTAAGGTATAAAGATCTGTGAAGGAGATAAATGATGAAATCTCGTCCGAGTTTGTTTTTTAATTTCGGGTTGGCCCTACAATCATACTCTTCTTCCTCTAGCACTGTTATTTGATTTTACTTGCTACTTTTTGGCGTTCTTCCAAATGAAGGGTGATGATGATGTGGGATGAGAACCCTGTGTAACAAAGGCTAGGGAACAAAAGTTCGGAGAAACTTGCCAGCTAAATCCAGTATGTAATTTATAGTGGTTGTCAGAACAGGATGTGTCTTTTTTAAATATCGGGTAAAGAATTTGCGGGAATGAGTATTATGGTGGAAAACGAATTTAGTATCTCACACTTGATTCACACCAGAAACATATTTTATTTTTCAGGAATTTAACTATTCCAACAACTCCAATCAAAAGGAATCAATGAGGGGCTTAGGTTTGGTGAACATAATATAATGTGTCGTGCCTAAAAGTCTACGCTAATCAAAACCTTAATGGTGGCCTCATCTTTTTTTTAGCAATTACTCTGACTTTTAATCCCCCTTCGAAAGGGAAGCGGCTGGCATCAGGAGCAAATCTTGTTCCTTGAATCCTTGCATTGAAGTAGCTTTTTGGTCGTAGATTTACTAGATTATATGGTAATTCCATGTTCTAGTTAGTATTCCGTGTTTTAAAAATTTGAAATTCCAAATCTCTCAGAATGAAATCATCTAAAAGAAAAAAGACAAGAGACGAAAGTGCTGAGGTCGCAAATAGGCGAATACTTTCAAATACAAGAAACTTCCTAAAGCTGATCAAGTCTCACAAGTGACGGAAGCGAGTGTTACACTTACACCCAAATAGCCATTCCAGTTTTCTTCACTTTAGATTTCAAAAGCCTTATTTTGTGCTTGCTTTAATATGTTGATAAATCATAAGTGGTTGCTTCAAACCTCATGATCTCATATTCATTCATGCGTAACTTATACCCCAAGCTAGGGAGAAAAACAACAACGATA
This sequence comes from Arachis duranensis, assembly GCF_000817695.3. Lineage (NCBI taxonomy): Eukaryota > Viridiplantae > Streptophyta > Magnoliopsida > Fabales > Fabaceae > Arachis > Arachis duranensis. The sequence goes on along the minus strand of NC_029780.3, from coordinate 110,256,641 downwards.
GCTTCATATATCATTGATATTGACATCATATTAATGTGAAGAGAATTACATGGGAATAAGGTTCGTGTAAAACTGTAAATGTTTTAATACATACACAAGTCCCATAATTCAAAGCATTTGAAATTGGAACATCTTGTCCGTGGACCTGGCCTTGAATCTTGATTGTGCTCATCAACCACTTTGAATGGTGTGAATTGAAATGTTTTCCAATATGGGGTGAGGCGTGACATATCACATGTGTGGTGCTGCTTAATTGGTGGGCTGATTTTTAACCTTTTCCGATATAATCCATACCAATATGCTTCTTTCTCAAGGAAATCTTCCATTCACTGCTATGGCAAGTTACCCCTATCTCAATAGATTTTACTTTACTTCTTTAGGGGCAATGTCATTAAACCATATCCGATATCTCTGTCTTGCCCTTAAATTTTTTTTTTTCCATAATGTATTGCAAGTAGTTATGTTTGCATATTGGTTTGATCATTTTATTTCTCTTAATGTATTTAGATGAAAAAACTAAGAACGAAGTTAATGAGCCGTAATTATAGATACAGAAGCAAGAAAGCAAACTACTTTTCTCAGTAAACTAGTTAGTATGTGTTTGGGTTGCTATTCCATTGTGTAAATCCACATTCTCCAAAAGCAACCAAAATATTACTTCTACATTCATCTTTTGTCAACTTTATTTCACTAGTCAAGCCTTATATATATCCCTTCCTTGCAATTTGTCAACCCTTTGCATTACTTTGGGTACATTTTGTCTTTGTTATACCATTTCTTTTTCTTAGTCTGTTCTTACTCTTTTATATATATAAATATTTATGTAATTTTTTTAATAACGCTAATTTTATTTAAAACTCATAAAAATAAAATATAAAAGTAATATTAAAAGAAATAAATATCCATTATATCCTTTTTAGTAATAATTACCCATATAAACATATTTTTGACTAACAATATTATTCATTTTTGTCAAAAATAGGTAAAAATTATCTAAACACAAATTATATTGACATTAATCTAAGTTTAATAAAACACTAACATCCATTTGCAACTACTAATCCAAACACATGCTCATTTTATTAGTCAATACATGGCCGGCCAACATCACTGTTTTATTCAACAATGACATACTAGTATATGTAGATAGGTACAGCTGGACCTCTAGTCAATTATTATTGTAGTGTCCATGCTGTAACAGGTAATGAAATATTTCAGCAGTTTATCTTAAATCCAATTTAGGATTTTTATTGAGTAGCCCCATGGGCATGTAATACTGATAGTAAATTAAAGTTGGTGGATTTTTATTGACCAAGACTTAATGAAAACCCGAGATACTACTTTGAAGTTTGAAATCATTCTTTTACATTTCCAACTTATAACAACTGAATTATCATCTCTATCAAGAATCAAGAAATAATGGTTAAGATCAAGTAGAAGGAAATATAATTAAAATTAGCGAATAATTCTGACTTTATCCTTCTTCATATATATATATAATCAAAAGAATATAATTTTAAGAATAATAACACACCACATGCAAGCATCACAGCACAAACATTACTGATCAGTTGCTTATTTTGATTGGAAAAACTTTAAGTGGTTGAGCTTTTTGGAGGGTAATTCCAAATTTCTCAGTCATGTCAATATCTTCTAATCTCATTCCATGTTGAAGCTTCCAATCAAAGGAGTTGATCAATGAACCCAACATCAAATACAACATCCTATTAGCCAATTGTAATCCGGGACATATTCTTCTTCCAGCACCAAACGGAACCAGTTCAAAGTTCGTTCCTTTAACATCAATATCCGAACCTATGAACCTCTCCGGAGAAAACAATGTTGGATTGTCCCACAAGCTTGGATCCCTTCCAATGTTCCACACATTAACCATGACTTGAGCATCTTTTGGGATGGTGTAGCCACCAATGTCCACATCAATTTCAGCTTTTCGTGGCAACAAGAATGGAACTGGTGGGTGCAGGCGTAGCGTCTCTTTTATTACTGCTTGTAAGTATGGTAGTTTCGAAATATCTGACTCCTCAACAGGGACACTACCATTGTTGCCAACTATTTCAACTAATTCCTCTTTAGCCTTTTCCATAACTTGTGGGTTACGAACTAATTCACTCATTGCCCATTCTAAGGTAGATACCGTTGTGTCTGTTCCGGCAACGAATATATCCTATCAAAAAAATAACTTTAGGTTAGGTGAAGTTGACAGTCTAAAATTGTTAGATAATAATTTAGTTAAATTGTGAAATTATTTAGTGACTCTTAGATATAACTTCACATAGAACTAAACTAAATGTCCTTAAATTTCGAAAACAAAAATAGCATACTTACATGGAATAGATGTGCAATGAGTGTTTTATCAATCAACTTGTTGTCCTTGGAAATGGTGAGTAGAGAATCCAACATGTCATTTTTGCTATGAAAACCATCTTCTCTTAGCTTCAATCGTTGGTTAATCAAACGGTCGAAGATATCAAGAACCTTTGTTACGTTCTTAGCCTGCCTTCGGTTAATGCCTTGTGGGTCAATCATCTTCAACACGGGGAAGAAATCAGCCAAGTTTGGTGTTCCAACAAGGTTTGTGATGTTGGTAACCAGATCCTTGAACTCTCCCGCTGCATCTGTAGAGTCAATCAAATCTATGGAGAAAATGGTGTTAGATAACAGATTTATGGTAGCCTTGAACCCTAGTGTTCCAATATCGACAGCTTCACCGATTTGGCTGCTATGGTGAACATCATTAAGGAGTTGTTGCATTTTCTTACGCCTGACGTGTTGGCTATCATCAAGATTCTTGTGGGATAATAGTTGAGTGTTGCATATTTTTCTCATTTCGCGCCAAAGGGGCGAAATGGGAATAAATGCAAAGCTGTAGTGTTCATGGTTGAGAACCGACACGGATTGTGGAATTGGTCGGTTTGACAAGAGGTGGTCATGGGTTAGAAGTATCTCTTTCGCCATTTCGGCTGAAGAGACCACTACTGATGTCTTTTGTCCAAGCTGCAGACTCATTATTGGACCATGAATCTTCGTCAGCTTGGACAAAGACAAGTGAGGCTTTTCCCCCATGTCAAGGAGGCTTCCAATTATCGGAAGCCGGGAGGGTCCCGGAGGAAGCTTGTAGTTAGGTTTTGTGGATTTTGTAAAGAGTAAACAAAGTGCATGCATGGTCACACATGCCAATACAAAGATCATTGTGCAACTTACAAAGTCCATTTTTGTGTATAGGATAATTCACAAGAGATGGAACGTTCGTTATTGCTTAGCTTAATTGATTAGAGCTTAATTTATAGCTGATGATGATGACTGTTTGGAAAGATGAATTTGTGTGTAGACAAGACTCATTCTACCCGTTGATTTTCAGCCATATGCTAAGTGTACACCACTAAAGTCATATATGTATTTATATACATTGTTGGTTGGTTTTAGTGGCTGATTTTGGTACATAAATAATATTTTTTTGCCAAATAAATATGCAAAACTACCATATAAATAAATACGTAAAAAGAATATAGCATGAAATTCAATCAAGTCTAAACAAAAAAAGATTATAAGAGTTTAGAATGATGTTAAATTATTAATTTTTCCCGACACTACAAATTAAATAACACTTCACTATGTCTGTTTGTGTGTGTTTTTTCCCTTAAAACTAAGCCTGTATGTCTCAAAACAGAGACTGTGCACTGTTTGGATTAAAGAAATTATGCGAAGAATGTCGTCAACCCCCCTTGTTCAACTTAATACGAATAAGATATAATTTTTTAAGAATAAAATTTAGTTTTTTTTAGTCAACCCCTAAGAAAATATAAGTTCAAGGTCTCATCAGAACTGGTCTTTTCCAGCAGGCTAAAGCATAACAATGAAATTCTTTTGTTGGAAAAACGCGCTAATAATAGCTAATTGCCGCTTTAAATGAATGTGAGAACTTGCACCCTTGCCCCTTGTATAAAGATAATAATTTAAATGTTTATAATATTAAATATTATATTTAAATTATCTAATAATTTTTAACTAGCTATTGTTATGCATAACTCCAAATATGTTGGTCATTAATGACCTAGGTATTGTTATGCATAACTCCAAATTTATGTTGGTCATTAATGACCTAGGTATTGTTATGCATAACTCCAAATTTCCTAAGTGTTTGCAAGCAAATTTTTCCTTTCACTCTTTTAGTCAATACATTAATTAAGATTGAGTACGGGTTGAGTTGGTTTGAATTTAGAATAAAATTAAAATCGAATCAATTAAATAATAATGATTTTAGTTTGGTTCGAATTTACATTTTTTTCTGTATATATTCGAACCAAATTGAACCAATTAAAAACGAATTAGTTCGGTTCAAACAATTGAGTATCCGATGAAAAATTTATAAAACAAAAAAAATAAAAAAATGAAATTTTTATTTTAAATATTCTATAAATACAATAAACATGTAAAATTAATAAAAATAATTCAAACATATTAAACATTAAATATATTAAAAATTAAACACATTAAAATTCAAATATATTAAACACTAAAAGACATTAAAATTTTAACATATTAAAAGGCATATATATTTTAAATTTTTATTTTTTTATTTAATTAATACATAATCAAGTCTGTGGATTGGTTTGAATTATACACTTCCAAAACCATTATTCGAACTAATTATTAGAGAGAGTCATTAGTTTAATTCGGATCTAATTCAATTACCTATTAGTTCTAGAACCAATTTAATTAATTCTGTTCGAATTCAGACAAATAATTAAATAACCACTGTGCATACTCACCCCTAATATTAATGTTGGAAACAAGCTTCTTCAAAATCGCAACTACCGCGGCTGCTATAATATAACAAAGAGTAATTCTCCACATATAAGTGATTTTCCATACAAGTCATTTATAAACACGCCGTTTCACGTTTTTTTTTGTACCTCTTTTTCTTCTTCTTCTTTCTCCGTGCTTCCTCTTCCTCTTCCTCTTCTTCTTCTTTCTCTGTGTCTCTTTTTCTTCTCTTCCTCCCTCTTTTTTTATTGAAATTTCTTCTCCTCTTTTCGTTTTCTCTTTCTCCTTCATCAAAATCACCAGAAAAAACGAAGAAACATTATTCAAGGTATGTTTCTTGCCTTCTCTTTCTTCTTCTTCTTCTTCTTGCTACACGTTCTCCTTCCTCTTCCTGTTCTTTTTCTTTATTTACGTGCTTTTCTCTTTGTTTTCTTTTTTCGTTATTCTCGGTTTCCATTATTTTTTGACATCAAGCTCTGAAATCGTTTTTTAAGAAGAAGAAGCAACAGCAGAAGATAAGGAAGAAAAAGAGAAAGAGTTCTGAATTATGCATAAGGTGTACTTCAACAAATTTTGGGTGTATTTCTTAAATTCTTTGGGTGTATTTTTGTAATCCTTTGGGTATATTTCTATAATTCTTTGGGTGTATTGATTTCAAGAAGAAATATACTGTCTCTCCCTATATTGGGTGTATTTCTTAAATCCTTTGGGTGTATTTCTTAAATCCTTTGGGTGTATTTCTGTAATCGTTTGGTTTATTTCTGTAACTGTTTGGGTGTATTTCTGTAATCCTTTGGACGTATTTCTATAATCGTTTGGGTGTATTTTTGTAATCGTTCGGGTGTATTTCTAAAGTTCTATCATCTTCAAAACAATTTCAAAACTTGATTTCAAAAACCATGAAAATCGAAAAAAACAGAAGGAGATCGAAGGCAAAGAGAGAACGTTTTTCCATACAAATCATACAAGTCATTTATATTCACGCTTCTTCTTCTTCTTCTGTAACGCACGTGTTAGGCCCAACTTCTTCTTCTTCTTCTTCTTCTTCTTCTTCTTTTCTTCTTCTGCTTCTTCTTCTTCTTATTCTTCTTCTGTAACGCGCGTGTTAAGCCCAACTTGTAAGACTTGTAAATAAAAATGACTTATATGTATAGCACTCCTCTATAACAAATTCCTCTACCTTCTGCGTCAATCCAATAACTATATTACAATAATCATTTTTCTAATCAAATTATAATTTTTTTTTACACTTTTATCAAAAATAATATTCGTTTACTAAAGTTAGTTATGTATTTATATATAAATATATATATAGTATAATTTTTTTATATGTATTTATATTTTTATATTTATTTTATACTAATAGTTGACTTTAATAAATAATTAATTTTAATATATACATAGTATAATCATAATATTATTAATATTATTTTCTAGTCCTTCCCACAATAATTAAATTCTTTATCTCACCCCAATCTCCATCTTCCTGTAACTTTCATTGTTTTTTTGGCTCCACTCAAGCTCCACAAGAAGTCAGGTAGTCAACGTCATTTATAATCTTCTGCCAAATTCTGTTCAACGATGTTGAAATGTTGCACAAGTCTTTGTAGCTTTGAAGTGTGTTACACACGTCTTATTAGTTACTTCTGCACAAATCTATATGCACCAGCCTAGAAGTTCATTTTTGTGGAAGAGAGGGAAGATACTAAAATGAACAGGTTTCTGTAGGGTATAGGGTATGGGCTACGAGCCCATGATAAATTCGTTCTCTGACTCATCACGATCCAATGTTTGGACTTTAATTTGGGCTTTTATTTGAAGTAAAACTATTTAGCAAGGAAAATTGTAAATTTGGAGAAAACCAAAACTGGAAAATACATAACTATGCTTTACAAATTGGGCTCATGCCCAATACCAAAAGACAAAAAAGTAATAGACTAACAGGCCTAAAGATTGACTCATTTCATTTGAACTATGTATGTACTTCATGAACCCAAACAGGAACTAGAGGTGATGCCAACAGAGAAATTTAATGTGGACTTCATAAACCAGATCGCGCCTTGATTCTAAACCTAAGGATCAATCGAAAAGTGAAATAAAACATCATCATGTCGTGGAGGACATGGAAGTTTGTCTCTTGATGCTAGAATTCAACGCTTTGAGAGAGAAGATCAGATTAGAGTTTGGGCGGTTTGAATTATGGGTTCTAACAGGGTTTGGATTTAGTCCTAAAATATCCCCAAAAAAAATAGAAATGTGTTGTATTGGTCATGGAAAAAAAATAAGAGTTACATAGTCAGAACTCAAAATAGAATATCATATGGCTAAAACGGCAAGTCAAGAATTGAACTAAGGAAATTCGTCAACAAGTGAAGATAGAAGGGACCTATGAAAAGAAATATGAAAAATGGATGTCCCATCAAAAATCAAAATGCTGTTATGAAGAGCAAGCAAGGATGTATTGTCAGTGGGTCACAACCTGTATAAGAGAAAGATAATACAAAGTCTAATTTGCCAAGTTTGTTCTAAAGAAGTGGAAACAGTGGAACACACTTTCTTGCTATGCGATTAGGTAAGAGCAACATGGTTTGGACTGAATGTCAAAATATTCCAACTAAAGAGACAATCACATCTATTGAAAATTGATTGTTGAAAAATATAAGAAAAATTAGAGCAGTGAGAGGTGAAGAACAAGAGAAGAGAATAAGCAATTTTGGGTTCTTGAGGTGAAAAATATGAAAGACCAGAAACGACAAACTATTTCAACATCTAGAAATAAATCCAATGTGGACAATAAAGAAAGCAAATATTATAGAAAATCTTTACTGGAAATCAAAAGAAAATTAAGCAGGAACGATGTTTAAAGAAAAGAAAACAGAACAAACCTGGTAAGATGGAGACCTCCTCCAACTAGATGGCTGAAGGCAAATGTTGATGCAGCATTCTGGAAAAAAAAGAGTTTTGGTGTAATATCTGTGGTAGTCAGAGATAACAGAGAAAGAATTGTTGGTGCAATATCTGTGGTAGTCAGAGATAACTGAGGAAGAATTGTGTTAAGCTTCACAGAAAAAATTCAAGCAAATTCAAGCATCCCAACAGAAACAACAGCAGTTAAACAAGTCATAGTCATAGTTAATAATCTCCAAATGGAAAAGACTCTAATAGAATTTGATAATTTGAAACACATTAAAGTAATTAAATTCAAGGGTTCAATAGAAAAAATTTCAGCAATTTTTCAAGACATTGATATACTAATGAAGCAATTACCGGAAAAGGGGGTTAATTTGGACTTCTAAAAACAAAAATCTCCTCGTCCATAAAATAGCCAAGACAGCAGAAATGGGGACATTACACCATAATTGGAGCACTCAACCACCTGCAGATATTCACAGAATCATTAGAAGTGAAATCAATTTGATTAAAATTTGAGGATCAACAAAGAATTAAGTTTTAATAAAAAAGAAACAAAGTGCCATACAATTGAGGACCAAAACGGTACAGTGAATAGAAGCTTCTCGCAATGGCCATGGTAGAGCACTGCATCTCAGATTGGAATGGATGATCGCAATCTTCGACGCACCAAATTCAGATGGTAGCCACAATTTACGTGCATTGGGAAGTGAACAGAAATTGCTATAAGCAGCAGCAGTTTCTGTAAAAGGAGGTCAGGGCATAAACCGCTATTGCATTACACATAAAACGCTACTGCCTGTAGCGTTTATGCCCAAACCTCCTTCTACAGAAATTGCTGCTGCTTATAGCGATTTCTGTTCACTTCCCAATGCACGTAAATCGTGGCTACCATCTAAATCTAGTGCGTTTATGTTCTCCTTTAATCTGCTACTACCAGTAGCGATTTCTATAGATTCACGAAAAAATACATTTACGTCTTCGTTTTTAAAAATGTGCAATCAGGTAAATTCTTCCTTCACTTTATTTATTTAAGTAAATTATCCTAAAAAAATGTTCACTTTTAGATTGAGGATAAAAATAAAGACAAAAGATATTTGTATTTTTTAGGTCGTAATGTCCGTGCAATTAAATGATTTAATTGAGTTTATGATTTAAAAATAACTTTAAAAACCATTATAACTCATTAATAAATACAACAAAATAAACTGAGGTAATTTTTTAGATATTTTTGACAACTCGATCAAATGGAACTCTGTTTAAAAGAGTTCCATCAAATACTTTGCCTCCTCTCTTTTATGAAGATAAATGGTGTGACTCTTAACATACAGTTTTACTTTATTTGTTTAGTCAATATACGATTCGTTGTCTAACAGTTTCGGAAAGGCGATGACTGAAAGATGGACCAAAATACAGTGACCATGCGATATGATACATTCCATTCAGTGCCTTGTTTCAAAGATTGAAGTGACATGTCTCTCCAATTAATTTACAGGTGATGATCATCACATCTAACAATCATAACACACAGGGGAATGAAAAAGCAAATAATACATACATAATAAGAATGAAATAGTTTACCGAAACTATTATTAAACATCTGCCGACCCTGCCTAGCGCCTTCAATTACGAATTTAAAAGCTTTATTTTATGGCTAATTGACAATTAGAAAATAAATTTTATATATTACCATAGCTGGATGCCATTATACATATTATTAATAATTAAGATTTTTAGATATGTGTTATTATAAAATTATTACATGTTACTTAAACAAGTTTGATTTGTCCGGCGACATAGAAAATCAGAATAGCAAGAAACCAAAGCATGGATAGCAAGCATGCAATGTCCTTATGCATGCAAACAAAAACAGTGAGTGGCTATAAGTCTATCCCTTAACTATAGAAGAAAATTGCTGTTGGAATATATATAATTATCTTATAGAGAGCACTCATTTCCCAAAGTCGTAACATACATAGATTAATAGCAATATATATATTAATAAGAAGACAATGGCGTTTTTGTCACTTCCAATCTTGCTGTCTAAGAAGTAGTGCTCAGAATAAGAATAGTGCATGCCTACATTGCTGTATTAGAAAAAAATGAATTGACAAGTTAATTAACAGACCAACCGAAATCTTTGCAACCAGCACCTATCATATAATATTTAAAAATTCTAGTATTCTCATGTAATAAAAAATGCTAATATTTTTCATGTAATGAAGTTTATTTTAAAGACAAATGTTAGAGAATTAATATAATTTATTGTTTTTAATCAATAATTAGCTAAAAATATTTAAAAGTTATTAGATTACTAAATTAAAAAAAATTAAATTAATAATTAAAAATATTCAAAAAAATAATAAATTCTCTTGGGTCTCAACAAATTTTTTATTTTAAAATGTATCTATAATTGATAAGTTAAATTAGTCCCATTTGGTTTATATTAGTTTATATATTATATTATCCACAACCGCTAGATTTATTTTGTCATGTTCTACTCTTTTCAATTAATTATTGCATTAAGGCTTTGAATAGTGTAAGCGAAGGGATACATTTCTAATTCTGTATATATGTCCACAATAAATGCGTTTATTAGAATTGATTTTCAATTATATATCTTCAAGATAATTGGTCTTTTTATTTTACCATTGTTACTGTGGGTAACCGAAAATTAATAGATTGGACGGTGTTGATTGGCCCAATCGCTTGAAAGAGGAAGCCTTCGAGTGGGTCTGCACCTCGGGGGCCTCCGTCCGACTTGCTCGTATGAGGAGAAGGGGATGGTACCTGCAAAGACACTCCGATGCCTAAGTCAGCATAGGGTTAAGCAGGTTTAGAATGTATTGGGATTTGGAGATACCTGAGGGGTGTCAGTGTATTTATAGTGGTGAACCAATAACCACTGTTGGAATAGTGCCATCTTTTTAGGGCGTTAACCGTCCCATTATCTTAGGGAGGTTAGGATAGGACTCTTGGAAGTGGTTAGAGAGATTCTAGGGGCAGTTACTCACTTGAATGAGTGTTTATCTTCCAGCTAACTCTCGTGCCCGACTTCTTTAGAGCAAGTCGTGGTTAGAACCGACTTCATTGGACGAAGGTCGGTATTGGGTGAGGCTCAATCCGTGGGATTAGGCCTTTTGTTTGGACCTGGACTTTTACTGTTGGGCCAGGGTATGAACAGTGCCCCTACTCGAGCCCAATTTTCCTTTCGAGATTTGGGTTCGAGTATTCTACTCGGGGTCATAGTCGACTTGTTGAAGGACCGACGTGATGGTCTGAAACCGACGTGACTTTTCGTAGCCTTTTGGTTCTGACGGTTACGTCTAATCAAGCGTCG
>NC_029780.3:110243261-110245522 GCF_000817695.3 Arachis duranensis | reverse complement strand
TGTTTCTGCGATTTTTCAAATCTCCTCTTCATTGGTTCGTGCTGCACTCTTGTGTTCCGAAGTTTTTTGACTTCTTCCAACCTTCGTTTTCAGATAAAGGTTAACTTTTTCTTCTTCTGTAACATGCCTTATATTTGCATACTTTTATTTCATAGATAGATAGGTTGGTTTGTAGACTTTAGTTCCGTATTCCCTCCCTTTAGAGACCGTGTTTTTTATTTTCCTTTTCTTTTCCCTTGTAGGTTTTTTGTCACCCCTTTTTAAGAAAAGAAATGGCTTACGTAGATGTTCTTTCTCAGTGGGTTGATGTCACGGTCCTAGGGGAGGAACCCTTGGTCGATACTGAGTTTATCACCCACCTTCGTACTTGCCACAGAATTTGTACTTCTGAGGAGGACGAGCCGAAGTATGAGTTGGTGGTCCCGGGTCCAGAAGACCGGGTTTGTTTTGGGAGGGGCGACGAGGCGGCCCCTCATTTTTTCTTTATGTATGAATGTATGATCACTCGTTTGGGTGTTTTTCTTCCTTTTTCTTGGTTTCCCTCTCCCTTTTTTTTTGTTGAGGGAGGGTGCCCAGGTCGCCAACTCAGGTCTCTTAACTTAGCATTCTCCTCCATATTGATGTACTTTTCAGCTCTTTCCTGTACATCACTTAGAGAGACGGGGTGTCTTTTAGATATGGATTGTGAGAAGGGGCCTTCTCTAAGTCCATTGACTAACCCCATTATGACTGCCTCTGTGGGCAGGTCTTGAATCTCTAAACATGATTTGTTGAATCTTTCCATATAGGCTCGTAAGGATTCTCCGACCTCCTGCTTTATTCCCAGGAGGCTCGGCGCATGTTTCACTTTGTCTTTCTGGATAGAGAACCTCATCAGAAACTTCCATGAGAGGTCTTCAAAACTGGTGATTGACCTCGGGGGGAGGCTGTCGAACCACTTCATCGCTGCTTTCGATAGAGTGGTCGGGAAAGCTTTGCATCGTGTAGCGTCGAAGGCATCAGCTAGGTACATCCAACTTTTGAAGTTGCTTAAGTGGTGTTTCGGATCCGTGGTTCCATCGTAGAGGTCCATATCGGGGCTTTTGAAGTTCCTCGGAACTTTTGCCCTCATTATGTCCTCACTGAAAGGATCCTCCCCTCCTAGGGGCGGTTCTTCTTGCTTGTCACGGGAGTTCTGGCCTTTGAGGGAGGATTCCAACTTTAAGAGTTTTCGTTCTAACTCTTTTCGTCGTTCCATCTCCTCTTTTAGGTTCTTTTCGGTCTCCTTTTGTCGCTCCCGTTCTTGTTCTAACTGTTCCAAGCGATTGTGGACTAATCCCATGAGTTCAGTTGCATGGGAGGGTCCATCTTTCTCTGATTCGCGCCCTTCTGAAGAGTTCACCTTCGGATTTTTTACTCCGGAGGTACTTTTCCTGTGTTGATCATTGGTTCCCTGGTGGAGGGTCAAGTCTGCATCATTATTACCTGTGTCCAGATTCTCTTGTTCAGAATCTGACTCCACCTGACCCTCTTCGGGGGATCTGTCCGCCATCACTGGTTGATCTCTCGGGTCCCCGGCAACGGCGCCAATGTTACGGTGGGTAACCGGAGATTAATGAATTGGACGGTGTTGATTGGCCCAATCACTTGAAAGAGGAAGCCTTCGAGTGGGTCTACACCTCGGGGGGCCTCCGTCCGACTTGCTCGTATGAGGAGAAGGGGGTGGTACCTGCAAAGACACTCCGATGCCTAAGTCAGCATGGGGTTAAGCAGGTTTAGAATGTATTGGGACTTGGAGATACCTGAGGGGTGTCAGTGTATTTATAGTGGTAAACCAATAACCACTGTTGGAGTAGTGCCATCTTTTTAGGGCGTTAACCATCTCATTATCTTAGGGAGGTTAGGATAGGGCTCTTAGAAGTGGTTAGAGAGATTCTAGGAGCAATTACTCACTTGAATGAGTGTTTATCTTCCAGCTAACTCTCGTGCCCGACTTTTTTAGAGCAAGTCGTGGTTAGAACCGACTTCATTGGACGAAGGTCGGTATTGGGTGAGGCTCAATCCGTAGGATTAGGCCTTTTGTTTGGACCTGGACTTTTACTGTTGGGTCAGGGTATGAACAACCATTATTATTCTCAATTATTGGAGGAGTTACCACCATATCAAATGCAATCCAAAAATTAACTTTTCGTACTTTTTATTTAAATAAAAAATATGTAAATATATATAATATAATAATAAAAATATTAAATAAACTATTTTTTTCTTTATATTTGTTTTAT
>NC_029780.3:110222979-110243203 GCF_000817695.3 Arachis duranensis | reverse complement strand
TATTATTCAACTAATTTTTAATATATATAATTTTTATACTAATAATTAATTTTAATGACGAATTTTAATATATACTTAGCATTAGTAGATATAAGAAAAAACTTTCTTACTCATTTTTATAATTAGACTCCAAATACAATTTTATGATTGAACATTTGAAACTTAGCTTTGATGCGTTGGGTTTCATCTTTGGTAATAGTAAAGTATCTAATCATAATCCAAATTCATTTTGATTAAGATACGGCGATAAACGCATACGCAAAGGTTTGGCTACCCCACTAGATCTATTGTTTTTAGTTCTTACTTGGCGGTATCACATGAAAATTGAAATGTTATAGTTTCATCACATCAGACCAACTTCTCAAATATAGCGTAGTCTTCATATATTACGAAAAAGATTTGATAATTCAATTGAGCTATTATTTGCGGATTAATATTAAATAACATAAAAGAGAAATGGTAAGAGACCAACACCGATTAAAAAAAAAAAGAATTGACTAGTATTAATTTAAATATAAAAAAAATACGAAAAAATATTGTCGCCTATCATTTTTCTATATATTTTGTTACGTTCAAACTTGAAACACACGTTACTATGATAAAAGACAAAAATAATGCTTCCCCTATACGTATGCAGGGTGAAACTTAGTTCAGACAAGAAGGAGAATGGCCTCAAATTTTTATAAAAAAAATTAGTAATATTTTTTTTAAAATAAAAAATAGTAGTGAAGTTGGCTCAAATATTTTATTATAATTTAAAATATTAAAGTTTAATCTTCACCTTTTGTTTTTATTATACAATAGTTTTTAGTTTTAAACATTTAAAATATGTTAGATTTAGACTGAATTGAGTGTATTCACATTTCGTAATTCTCTATTTAATAAACAACTCTCCTTCTATCTTTGAGTTCAAATATAAAAAATTAGATATTTTTATTTATATAATTTAATATTATTTTATATTTGACTGTTTATTTAATTTAATTCTTTACATGATAAAAAAATATTAGAATATTCAATAAGTATTGATACTATCGTATTTGTATAAATTGATAAAAAAATTTAATAAATATTATAAATCTTAATATTTGTCCTAACTTTTTTTTTACATATTTTAGAGGATATATATTCAAATTTTTATATAAAATAATCATAAAAAATCAAAGAGTTGCATTTGATTAGTTTGACCTTAATTTTTTGAAACGAAACCTTGGAAAAAGGCTTTAAGTTTGGCAATATTATCCAAATCAGAAAGATGTGGTTAGACGAGCTTATCTTAAATGGGTTCATATCAAAAATATATTAACAATTATTTTCTATTTAATCCCTCCAAAATTTTATTTCAAGCTCCCCTACCCATGCCAAAGGATTCCGAATTTGAATAAGAGAAAACAAAAAATATGAGCATGATCCATCAATGCAAAACAGAGTATAACATTTCATGTGAACTTTATCTTCTGTGTTAGTGGTTTGAAATTCACAGGAAACATGCATTCTTGTACCCCTGCATTCTTTGTGCTGAAAACAAGAATATTAATCATAATATTAGAATCTTGTACTCAAGGCCTTCCCTCTACTCATTGTCACTAATTATATATAGTTTATTCATAGTTCTATATATATAAATAACTGTTTCTATGTATATATAGTTACAAGCAGTCTTCATCGTTCACTTTTTTATATGCAATAAATGGCAATGTTCTTAATTAGTTCACCAAATGAGACTTGAAGAATTATCACCCAATATATGATAGTTAATTAATGTGGCATATTAAACTCGATTATAATTCCAAATGAACATTGACATATAATAATTGTGCATACACATAAAGACAAATGGTCTGGTGATAGTATAAAACTACCTAAACCAACTACTACCTCTAATCTATATATAATTAAAAAGTAAAAAAAAAACACTTGCTTTAGCAAGAGTGTCCATTATTCTTTTGCCGTATATATGGTAGTTGTTGAAGTTCTCTCTTTGGATCCTCTTGCTTTGTCCCCAACTCTCCCCTACATGGCATATAAAATAAATAGCAATAATTAAGCAGAGTAAACTCAAAAGTTAATTTGCATTCTCGTAAGTCATAACACAGCCAAACATTTTTTATATTCAATGCAAATTGAGTTCTTCAACGCTAGCTAGCTCCTTGCTTGTGCTGCCATTACCTACCTACCTTCAGCATTTGTTTTTGAAGATTTTATGTACCCAATTTGACGATAAGATTATTTAAATTCCAAAACAAAAATAGAGTTTGTTTAATTACAATTTGGCATATATATTAGTGCATGATAGGTAGAATAAAGCAGAGAAGAGAGACACATGAGTGAGTGAGCATGAATTGATCATGATTATTCATAATTGATTTTTGTTCATTTGGGGATTATTGGGTAAGCAAGCAGTGTTCCTTGATCACTAGTACTTCCTTTAATATTGGTTTTTGTTGTACTTGCCACCTCCAATAATATCAACTACTGCGCCTCCCAACGTTCATTAATAATCTCAATCTTATTTTTTTCTGTTTCTACTTTCCCTCCACAACCTAATTATGATATGACAATATTAAGTATGAAAATTAAAAAATAAAAATTATAACTTTATAAGTAAAAATTCAGGTGCATTTATGTTTATTATATAAAATTATTAGTTAAAAACTATTCAATAATTTGATATATTTAATTAAATTATTATTCAATAATTTTTAACCGTAAAAATAAATGTACATAAAAAGAGTACCATATATAGTTGCCAGTTGCCATTAATGGAGGAGCACAGAGACAGACACCTCTGCATCTGCATGTCACCTTCCCTTTTTCGATTTCTCAAACTCAATTAATTACATACATGCCATTACAGAGCGAAACCCAAAAGCAATTAATTAATATTATAATAATCCATGTCATGCATGAATTGACTCATTGTTGCTACACCAACTGCCCTGAGAAACTAGAACTATGCCGATGGTTCTTGAGTCTCCGGCAAGACTTGGATTTCACTACCGGCGGAGAAGGCAACGACGACGAAGACGACAAAAGGTCAACGACGAGATCGGTGAAGGCCCGAACAATGTACCTGTGGGTGTGTGATGGATTGAGAGCCAGGTAGCACAAGAGAAGATCGTGGAGATAGTCCCAGTCTTTGTTCACATCCAAACTCCGGCGTCGTGAAGCAATCATTTCCTGCATTGAGCGGAAGAAATCCACGTAGGGGTCCACCGAGTACTTTGGAACCTTCACTCCGCCGCTTGGTATGGAGGCACGCGTGTCCGGGGACTCTATGATGGAGTTCGAGGTGCCCGGCGACGAGAAGAAGAATCTGTCAGAGGCGAAGAGTGAGGCCAAGTCAGGTGGGTCTTCGGAGGAGTGGGAGGTAGTTAAGTTGGAGGTGCTTGTGGGAGTGGACGGTGACGGTGACGAAGAGAGGATGGTTGGATGGTTCTTGAGCTTGAAGAAGCAGAGGTGAAGGTGCTTTGAGAACAGCTTTGACATCTTGGACCGATTTGCAATCTTACACTCTCTCTCTTCCTTCATTCCTCTCTTATAAATACATACATCAAATTATGTTACAATATATATAATAAAAAAAAGCACAAAACATAAGGGAAAATTGAGCTGGAGTCAACTTTAGGTGAGGTTAATAGTTGAAAGTCGTAGATAAAAATTTAGTCAAATCAATCAAATCATCTAACAATTTTCAATTATTAATTTCACCTGAATTTTCACCAAAACATAATTATACTTTTATGAAAAAACTCGCACACTTATTTTTATCTAAAGTTAACCGAGAACTTTTAAATGATTTGTTAGATTTAATTAAATTTTAATCTAATAATTTTCTATTATTAGATTCACTCTATTATTAGATTCACACCAAGATAACTATAAGTGAGTTTCTATCGAATTTTTATTATGTCTCAACATATATACAACAACTAAATATTGCAATAACCTATATACTTGACCTAACACTACTTTATCACATCATGCATTGCATCCAAGATTTTCTTAACGTTTGTACTTATATTGATGGTATGCAAATAATTGATGTTGATAGTAAAATTGATATGTACCGGTAACCGAGAGATACAGACAAGAACTAGGGATATGCATACATTTTAGGGAATATGTGTTTGAATAATATAAGGTATTATATGTCTATACATTCATTTTACGGTGAAAATACGAACGAACGTATATTTGAAATAAAAATTAAAAAACGTGATCGCTACACAGGACTACTCATGCACATGGTGGTCCCTATGGAGGATTCAGAGACCGACCGATTCTTGTCCCTGTATGTTATTTTGAATTAAATGGAATTATAACTTGATTGATTATCAGATATATGTGAAAAATTTGTTTTGGATAAGTAGTAGTGAGTAGTAGTGTTTAATTTGAATGTACGTCCAATAATGAAATATCAAGTAGTGTGTGGTCGCACCTATCTGTCATTTCAAATCTGTGAAGAAATTTTGTGCGCATTTCCATGACCATACAATGCAAGAGTTTCAGTGCATTAATTCGATTGATCCAGGGATTCCTTTTTTGTGAATTTCCTAAGTGCATAATTACCTTTTTAGCTGAGTTGTGATACTAAGATTGAAGATTGAATGATATTATATAGGCTTGGCCAAAATGAAAAGATAAAGATAAAATGGCATGGATGGAGTGCATATCTGTGGGAGCAGGCAGGCATGCAATGCAAAAGTGTCTGAGTGGGATTCTAGGCGACAAAAATGGGCGAGTGAGTGTTCTGAATCTGAGGTGGTAGTTTTGTATTTGTATCATTCCCATGTGATATTGTAATCACGTGATCATCGTCCTTCCCATCCTTTCCTACTTCTGCCTAATACTAGCAACTAACACAGGGTCCCCCCTCCTCTTCCAACTTCTAACCTTTTCTGCTCTTTCCACTTTCTTTTCATTTTTTATGACCTTGTTCAAATTGCCTAAATCTCTGTGTATATGCTTAACACACCTTGTTGAATACTTAAACATAATGTAATGTTTGCATTACAATTCAGTGACTTATCAATAACATAATTCATTGTTTATCAAGTTGCTAACTGCAGGTTAAATCTTCTCGTTTGGAAAATTACAAAGGATTTAAGGCATCATTCATGTGATGCCTTCTCAGCCTGTTTATTTTTCCTTCTCAATCTCATGGACCTGCAATAAGGTTTGATTACTAGGCCTATTGGATTGAGCCCTTCTTAGGTAGCTGAGTGTCAATGTTGCTTGGGCTTTTTCACAATGGTTCAATTGAGGAAAAAAGAACAAGAAAAAGAAAACTATGACCTTGGCCAATAGTAGAGGCAAATAGTTGATTAGATATTAAGCAAGCAACATGTGACTACTACAGACATGATATGATCATATATGATCACAAAAGCTCTCTAGCTAACAAACAAACAAAAATATATTTAGTCTGATGCTTGAAAGTACCTATAAAACCCAAAACATACCCTAATACATATACACAGAAAGAGTACTAGAAACGAGTACTATACCATTACCAACCCCAACTTCATATATCCTTGTATTATATTACACATTAACTTTCTCATTGAGCCGAGCAGCTGCAGCCACAGAAGCCGAAACGCCACCAGGGGTGGTTCCACCGGTGTTGTTCCTTGCTTCCGCACTCGCAACTCCTTCAGCATCCTGGTGCGTAGCAGCCTTGTCAGCCGGCAGCTTCGCAGTGGCGCCGGTCAGGATGTCGGCCAGCTTGATCTTATCTTGGGGATTCCGGCACCCAGCATTGAAAGCCACCGCCGACTGAGCCATGGCAGCCAAACCTCCCGGCTGGATTACATTGCTCCCGGTTGCCCTCACCTCAGCCGCTTGTATTGCGGCAGCATCACTCTGCTCCACCGGCTTGCTCCCCACCGTCTGCGCGGTAGCCTCCAGCGCCTCCCCTATGGTTATTGCACTCTCTCGAACCGCGCTGGCCCGGCTAGACTGAACCGGTGTCGGCTCAACATACTGCCCGACAACCTTAAAATCGCAGGGAAAAAAAGACATAGATATAACAACATAAGTTGAAATCGAGATGAGGAGAGAAAATAATTAAAGATAAGAACAGAACCTGTCCACCAACTGATTCGGTTACAATGCGTCTTCCGGGGGCTTGCATATCAGTGACGGTGACACCGCGGTCTCCGGCGACCTCGTTGACATCATGGTGTCCGACGAGGCCAGCCTGCTCGTTCAGGGTGGCGGCGGATTGCATGGTTGCTGCTGCTCCTCCTGGCTGGGTCTTGCCGAGAACGCGGGTCTCAGCGCTCTGCATCATGGCGGCGTCTTCGGGTTTGACAGGCTTCTCCGCGAGTTCGCCGGAGACATTGAAAACGTCGCCGTATTTGATGGGGTCAGATTCTTCGGGGCGCCTTTGCTGTTCCTGGCTCATTGTTTTCACTAAAGTAGCTTCAAGCTTATATTATATGACATGCAATTTGCAGAATAAGTATATATATAGGTTTTGACGGAGGTCAAGAGGTGGAAAGGGGAGTACACGTGGCAGAGTATGACACCTGTCATCCATTAGAGTGGTATGCTAATAGAACGTGGCATGTTCTTCTGGCACCCATCTAGCATTGGTGTTCTAATTTTTTCAAGACTGAATTCCAGAAGAGGATATATATGCACAATACCATTTACACTGACAAAGTTAATAAATTTTTTTATTATCATACAAGAGCCTCATTTCTAGCTGAATACCCCTTCAACAGCACTTCGTTATCTGGTATTTAGTATTTTAAAATTTCATAATATAATATTTGTGAATTTGTAATATCTTATGTTTCTAATCATATTCATAAATGAATTGTAATATTTGAATAAATATCGGTGGAAATGTACAGGAAAAGAAATAACAGACCATTGTGATATTAAGCAAGAAAAGTATTGTGATTTGAGAGTAATCATGGTTCTTCCAAGGAAAGTGTGTGCTTGGGCTTGCAAGTTGCAACTAACGTGATTGCGTTGCATCTATATATGGCTCTGTTGAGTTTAATAACATCAAGGAAGATAATCATCTACGATCATTATGCAACAGAAAAAGCGATGCACCAAGACAAGATATAGTTCCCTTTTCCAACTACAATTCTAGGAAGGGGGCATGATCTTCCCTTGGTGCGACATCACCATCCCCTTTGTTTCCACAAAGCAGAGGTGTTCATGGAGTATACTGGCAGAGTGGAGCAAAGTGACTGAATGCACTCTTCCCCATCACCAAGGGTGGTGTTTGACAAATCCAAACCAGATAGGTGTTAAAACTGTGGATAAAATTGAGACATCGTTTATATTTATTACATATTAAATAATAAGTACATAACTTATAGTTAAGTACTTTAACCTCAATCAGTGGTTTAGAATTTAAAATACAAATTCGGTGACCAAAGTAGTCATATAACTCGCTAATCAAGTAATTCCCACCATAGTAGCCCCCGTAACAGATCAGAAGACCCGTGCTGTATGGCACTTGACATGTTAATATTGGTGGCTTCGCTCTGTTCTAAGCTGGTACAGCCGGTTTTGATTCAGCATTATCAAGTTCACCCTTTGAGACAAAAAATTCATGACTTGGTAAACATTACGAAGAATAATTTTCACCTTCACCCAAGACATTCAGCGAATTAGCTTTCAAAACACATTCTTTCATAAAGATGTTTCCAACGCGGTGCAAAGAATATGCTTGGTGCTTTTGAACTAGACGAAGCAACAGAACTCTGTTTTTATGTGATGCCTTCTCTTTATGTGTGTACAGAGTAGTACTACTACTATTAACCATTTTTGTGAAAAAGCACATAGCAAGCTGAAATAAATGTTACGTGCAGTGTACTGAAAAAATAAAATAGAACTAACATACATCCATTCCCATCGAAGCAAATGTTATATTTCATAATAATTGGACCTAATAAATCTTCAAGTGAACAAAAAATGATTAGTCTATAGACTAAAAGGGATAATATGTTGGCGTGAACAACAAACTTTGGGTGTCAGAAAAGCAACACAAATTCCTGAGTGATCTTCTTTCTTGATCATTCAAATGTTCACCACCATCAAATATTAAATCACAAAAGTCTAGAGTTAATACCAATTCAACTTGCAGCAAGAGAAAAGCACTCAACTGAAGAACAAACAAAGTTAACTAGTCTAAGAAAACAGAGTTAACTGTGTCAAAAAATATGCAGATAAATCCTAATTGAGAAACAATCAAACAGCATAGACACCGAATGAATGACAACATCTATTTAACTAATCACGAATATTGCCATTGTCATGAATATAGCCATATAGACCATTCTTACAATGTGAAGAAGCAAAGAAAAAAAGACAACCCTTTTTTTCCCTTTCTGATTCAACAATAGCAACAATCAAATTCACAGAGAGAAACCAGTTCCAAAGATAACAACCTGAAAATCTAAACTCACATACTAAGGCCGCGTTTGGAAGGCACCTTTTATCATCATCATCGTCACCACCATCAGAACCACCTTCATCACTGTACAAGCACAAGCCTACCACCATTACCCATGCCCCTACCGCCATCACTATCCTCAACATTCTCCGTCGCTTCCTCTTCTTCGTCTTCGCCCTTTGGCACCGTGACGATAAGCTCGCCGTCGACGAACACGGCGCTCGCAAGCTCCGGCCGCGTTGATTCCGGCAGCCGGAACCTCCACATGTCGAGCTGGAGATCGTCGAGGGAGAACTCCACTGGACTACCGTCTCTGACGACGATCTTGGTGACGCCGGGATGAATTTCTACAGCGTGCGCCCTCACGTCACCGATTCCGTCAGTCTCGGCGACAAAGCGAAAGCAATCGGGGGCCTCCTCGATGGCAACATCGGCGTCGGATCGAAACGGGAGCTCCAGGACGCGGCTGAAGACGTGCGGCAAGCGACGGAGCTTCTTTCCGGCGGCGGCTGCGGCGTCGACACCGAATTGAATGGTGATGTTGCGCTTTCGGGGACCAACGGGATGAACCTTCATGGTAGTAGCTCTGGATGGGAACGCAACAGAGGATTGCAGCGCCAAGATTAACAACAAAATCAACCAATACCGATGAAGAATCGGAGAAAGAACCATAAAGGAACAAGTTTTAATCGTTTCAGTTATTTTCCCCTCTTTCTTAATTTGGGGGGGCTTTCTTGGTGTGAAGAAGGCCGGAACAAACCCTAACCCTAATTTTCGATACGATCGAGTATTCTGAAGGGGGGAAGTAGATTTTTTATTTGTATTTTTCTTTTGAGCGCAGAAAATTTTTGGGAGTTCGGAATTGTGTGAAGGGATGTGGTGAAGAGAATGGAGAGAGAGAAATAAGTGGCGAGATAAAGGAGAATGGATTGATTTGAATTTGATGTTACTGTGTTGCCCTTCTTCTTCTTCTAATTTACTAATAAATCTCTCCATCAATTATTATTAGCAATTATTGTTAGAAAAATAATTATCAATTAACTCAAAAAAGGAAACACCTTGCCCAATGAAAAACAGGAATTACTGTATTATTAGAAGGGAGCTACTTAAATAAAGATGTTAAAAATGTCTTTTTTTAAAGATATTTTTTAAAAACTAAAATTTAATACATATAAGTAATTAAATTATATTATTTTTATTAAAATTAGATCGGACAAATAAATTTAGCAAAAAAATTAATAAATTAAATTTTGAATCGGTATAAATTAATATTTTTTATAAAAAATTACTACAATATCCCTATTATAAAATACAACTAAAATATTCCATATATATATTACTTTTAAAAACTTTAAATTCTAACCCTATAACGATAGAGAAGAAAATGACTAGAATTTATGATTTTCAAAATTAATATATATAATAAGAGTATTTTAGTTATTTTTTATAATAAGAATATTATAGTTATTTTCTATAAAAAATATTAATTTATATTGGTTCAAGATTTAGTTTACCAAATTTTCGGTCAAACTAATTGATTTAATCTAATTTTGACAAAAATAACACAGTTTTATTGATTATATAAGTTAAATTTTAATTATTAAAAAATGTCATTAGGAAAAAGACGTTTTAATCATCTTTGTGAGTGCTCTCTATAAATTAAATTTATTTTCGTTATGAAAATATTTTGCAGTATCGTCCAATTGTTAGAAGAGAAAAATGACAACGTTAGTCGTAAATGCCTGTAAATTGTAATAGCTAGGTGAATTTGGATTGTAACAGTTTCTAACATACTGCCAGGTGAATATATATATATAAGCTTTTGATCCAATCATTGAAGAGAAGAACTGACCTTTTGCCCCTCACAGGAATAAGCTTGGACGAGAAAGAGTTAGGGAATAAGAAGCCATTGCTACCCACACAAGTATCAATAGCCTTTTTGATAATAATCAATTTCGTCTTTAAATTTAAAATGATCGTTTTGATCTTTATATATTTACAACCATTTTTTATATACTTAACTGTAAATCAAATTAAGATCTCATAAATTTCCAAGTGGACGAGATCCTGGTGATAAAATAAAATCTATTTTCAGTGAGACCATGGTTTAGTTTTTTTTTTTAAACTAAAAATAGAGAAATTTAAATTTATAATTTTTACGTGAATATAAAAAAATTATATCATCTGAACTATAACTCCTTCACGAGCATAGTTTAGTTTAAATTGTCAAGTTTGTTGAGTTTCATTTTAATATCGAGTATATGCTCGACTGTTTTACTCCTATCATTATTTACCTTTGAGACAAGAAAATGTAGTTTGATTTATACTAAATTATTGCAATAGTACTGTGCTATCTTTTAATAAATAATAACACGTTGACTTTTGATCGAGTAAAAACAAGATCCTACTAAAATTTAATTTATAAACGTCATCATATGATATCAACATAAAATACAATTTATATAGTGTTAGTAAATTGAACATTGAAGAAAAAGAAAGAGACGATTGAACATAATTTAGACTACTCTGTTTTACTGAACTACTCATTCAATTTTTTTCTCTTTTTCTTGAATTTTAAGTTGCAAATATACTCGTAAATATTATGTAGCTGCAATAATTTTCCTTACCACATGATTGAAATATCCAATTACAAATCATTCATCAATTTTTAATTACTGTTTTTTCTAATAAACATTTGGTGAGAAATAAAGTCTATACAAAGCAGAGAATAATTGCAGAAAGAAAAAAAATAAATGTTAACTATTATTCTCACTCTTTTTACAGTAAATTGAAGAGTCTTATTTGTTGGGAATAAGACACTATTTTTTCTTGAAAAAACACCTTTGATAGAGAAATAAAATAGACACAATCACAACACAAGAATTTAACATGAAAACTCCAATTATCGGAGAAAATACCACGGCCGTTGTCAAATGACAACCAGAGATTATCACTATGTAAAAATTGTTACAACACATAGACTTCTTTCTCAATAACACCGGCACCCCAGTACACCCACACTCTCTCAAAGCAAATATTTAACTACACCTCACAACACTCTCTAATCAAAGAGTATAGAGGAAAAGAAAAGTCAGATACAAGCTTTAAGTGTTTATGACTGGCGCAAAAAATATGGAGAACTTAGCCTCATATTTATAGCCTAGGCCACCCACTCTATTTGCTATCCTAAGCAATGTAGGACTAATTCAACCAAATTCTAACATTATTTATACATGAATATTAAGACTCTAAAAACTACTAACTCTAGTTTCAAAAGTAACTAATGTGGTTAATTATTTTTCCTTTATATATGTTATTATCCCCCCACAAACTCATGCTGGTTTGAATGCCAACCTGAGTTTTCTTTTAAACTTGTCAAAGCTGGCTAATGACAGAAGTTTTGTTAACACATCTGCCACTTGTTTAGTTGATGGAATATGTGTGACAGCAATAGAGCCTTTGATCACCTTGTCCCGAACAAAGTAGAGATCTAACTCAAAATTTTTAGTCCAATTATGTAGGATTGGATTATATGCAAGCAGCACAGCTGAAGTATTGTCATAAAATACAGTGGGAGAAGCTGGACAAGGCTGATGCGATTCAGCCAGAAGATTTTGAATCCAAATGACACTGCTGCTAGGGCTCTATATTCAGCCTCAGTTGAGTTTCGACTGACCGTGGGTTGTTTGCTGCTTTTCCAAGACACCAGATTTGAACCATAGTACATACAAAATCCAATTATAGATTTTCTATCATCAAGATCACTCGTCCAATCTGAGTCTAAAAAAAGCAGAAAAACGTAAATTAGTGCATTTATGAAATTACAATTTGAGCTCAGCAGTACCTGTCAAGTATCTCAGGACTCAGCTCGTTTAACTGCAACCCAATGTTCTTGGTAGGGGTTGGACATAAATTGACTCAGTTTGTTCACTGAAAAACTGATATCAGATCGTATAATTGTTGCATACTGCAACTCGCCTACTATTGAGTTTTTCTGGTAAAAGAACAGAAAGGGGCTTTAGAATTGACGCAGAAATTGATGTTTGAGTAGCAGCAGCAGCAGATGATGGATTATTGTTGATATATTCTGTTTCTATGAATTTTGGGCGCTATCTGATACCATGTGAAAAATAAAGTCTATACAAATTAAAAAATAATTGTAAAAAAAAAGAAAATAAATGTTAATTATTACTCTCACTCTTCCTAAAATAAATTGAAGAGTCTTATTTATACATAAATATTAAAACTCTAAAAATTACTAACTCTAATTTCAAAAGTAACTAATGTGGTTAATTATTTTTCCTTTATATACAGTATTACATTTTAATGCTAATCCATATGTGAATTAGTGAATAGATAATAGACAAATACAAGAATTAATAGTACTGTTAACACATGGAGTCATATGGTATCAAATCTCCGCTTAGAAGCTGGTGGACATTCATAACTAAAAATAAAATCATATATTGAAACCTCTTATCAAGATTCTAAAGAAGAAGATAGGTGAGATTGTTGCTAAGTGCATTAGAAAAAGATAGGTAGCATGAAAAAGGAAATAAAAATAAGACAAAAGGACAAATAGGTCCCTGAGCTTTTGGCCCGTGGACATTTTCGTCCCTGAGCATTTGAAAATACTTTTAAATCCCCGACCTTAGCAAATTTTGGACGGATGAGTCCCTCCGTGGATTTGCCTCCGCCGGACCCATCGGAGAAGTCTGATCTGGCTCCCCTGAGAATGACGTGGCACGCATGGTTGACAGCTGGACTGCTGAGTAGAAAGCTCCCTTCGAAAATTGGACAATGAAGTCCCTCCACCACTAAACTATGTCGTTTTGCCACTCTACCCTAATTCTTAAATTGATTGCGCTTGTTTCTGGAGGCCAGTGGTGAGGAGTTGGACGTGCATCAACCATGGCTGCTAATGGAGCATCAGCAACGTCGAGAAGAAGCCACAGGGGAGTAAGAGAGGAAGATTCTACCTCAAGCTCAGACCCTTATGTTCTTTACGACGGAGACCCAAAGGACGATGTCGCCCGGAGATGCTTCTGTGGAGTTTATGCGATAATGTATATGTCGAGGACGATTAGGAACCCAAACAGAGTCTTCATGGGTTGCCCATTCTATAAGGTAAGATAAGAAACCTGTGAATTTTGTTCTGTTGGAATGGTTTTGTATAGTGCATTTATTTTGGGTTTTTGTCAGGGAAACCAACCGCACTGCAAGTTTTTTCTTTGGGTGGATGAGCATTTGGCTAGAATTGGAAACAGTGGTTGCGTCTTTGATAAAAGACCTGTGGTTGAGAAAGAGCCAGAAGTTGTTGAAGAGGATGAGGGATTCCATCATAGGATTAATATTCTGGAGGAGAAGGTTACTGTGCTGGAGAAGAAAAAAAACCCCTTAGCTTGTTGTGTTGTTATTGTTGTATGTGCTGTTGTGGCTGCATTTTATGTTTGTAGTGACTAATAAATGAATTTTAGAAGGTAGAGTTGGAAAATGTGTTGATTCTGGTTTCTATTTTGTAATGAAACATGGTCTTTAGGGAACATTTGTATCCTATTATCTATGTAAATGCAGTTAAAGTTATGATATCAATTGGGTGTTGAAATTATGTTGTCAATATGTGAAGAAGCCTTGAATGATTGCGTATAGTAGGCATAAAAGTTGTATACTTAACCACATAACATATATTAAAAGTTTCCCAAAAAGAACAATTCTGCTCAAGTGTATAGTATTATGAAGCTTAACATCACAAAAATAAGCCTCAAACACCTAACAATATTGCAACAGTTTGTAAAAACCTAGGAGCTTGTTCAAAAAGCCACTAATTCTCCCAAAAAAATATTGTTGTCACATTCAACTTTCCTAAATGATATTACAAGGCATAGTGGGCTGCCCATGATGTCACATTTTTTCATGTCTTTGGATTGATGGATGGTGGATTAGGAATGAATTTGAACAGTCTTGTTGTTGCTGTGCTTGCTGCTGCCAGTGTCTCCTTGGAAGCTACTGAAGTCGATCCTGGCCTGACTTGAGATGGTTGAGGCTGTGCGGGTGCAGGCTGACTTGGAGGTGGGAGTGGAGTGGCACAAAGTGGGGCAGGTGGTCTGAATATCTTCTATTTGGGCCTGATTTTTGAAGTTTTTGGTTGAAATGTTTGGTGAGGTGTGGATGGAACTTGGAGTGGAGGCCTAAATGGTGTACCTCTAGTTACACGACGTGGCTGGGGTTGGTCTGCGACGGAAGCTGGTGTTACAGGGTTTGGTGTTGCTGCCTGGCTAGATGGAGCACTTTGGGTGTTAGGGGCATCCTGTAAGTTTAAGTTGAACACTGTTACGCATTACTATTTGAATCCTAAAATATCTAACTAAACATAGTTTACACCAATATAGCAGATTACTAAGAATAAATACAAATACTTACATCATCCTGTGGTGCTGACTGTGATAGTGGAATGACAACTAGTGACTGACTTGTCCCACCTTTCTTGGACTTCTTGGTCTTAGGTTTCCAGTTGGGGTTAGATGGAGCACCCTTGCATATCTTGTAGTTATGTCCCTCTGACCCACATTTACTACAAGTAACCTTAAAGGATCTCTTAAGCTTGGCACCTTGCTGCATCATTGGTTCAGCCGGATCCTTTTGTCTGTTGTGTACCTTTGGTCTGCCGATTGGTCTCTTTATGATGGGAGGATCTGGTCTCGAATACTCACTCCGTGTCCAAAATTCCTGACTAGGCACCGGTTGAATAGCATAGGCATATGTCTTATGGATTGACTCCATGCATAACCATGGATGCACATATTCTTCTGGTTGATCATGTCTTTTCCTGATTGCTGCTACTGCATGGATACAGGGCATGCCTATAACAGAGCAACATCATGCAATTGTTTTAAATGAAACCAGAAATTTGAGAACAGTAAAACAAATAAATCAGAATATACTTAACGTCCCTACTAACCAGTCAGCTGCCATTTGTTGCATGAGCAGGTTTGCTTGATGAGATCCACATCCACCTTTGTTGTCTTACGACTCACTTCGAACCTCTTTCGATCTTCGTCACCTGTCCACTCTGCAACCCACTTATTACTGGGCCTAATAAGACGATCCAGCCTCTTCTGCTGTACAGGTGCCAGCTTTTCAGAAACATTTTGTAGCAACTGCTTATGCTTGACCATCCTCCGCATTAGATAGCACCTTATTTCTTCACACATTGTGAGAATAGGCCTGCTTCTATAGTTTACAATCTTCGAGTTGAACACCTCACACATGTTATTTGTGAGGTTGTCCACTTTTGGTCCATGTGAGAAGTAGGCCTTCACCCAAGTTGCAGGCTCAAATTTCGATAAATACTCCCATGCACCCTGGTTGATTCGCTTGAGTTTCTCCATTTGCTCCTTAAATTCTGGTATTGTGGTGTATTTAGCACAGTCCCAAACCACCTCCCGAATATAGAGATCTTTAAATCGGTTGATAAAATTTTTCCAAATGTGCATCACACAGTTCCAGTGATGGGCATTTGGCATAACTGCCTTCAAAGCAGGTAGCAGTCCCTACAGTTCAGTTTAACAAATAAATCAAGTACCCAAGTTGCAGTCATCATACCAACATCACTTAATCAAAGTAGTATTCAACAATATATTAACTAACACAGCAGCAGTGCATTCATACTAACTAAAGCAGTAGTGCATTCATAGTAAAAAAGCAGTAGTGCATTCATAGTAACTAAACCAGCACTAACTCTTATTAACTAAAACAGCAGCAACTCATACTTAGATATGCACAAGTAGTGCATTCATACTAACATCACTAAGTCATATAAACTAAATCAGCAGCTACTCATACTTAAATATGCAGCAGTAGTACATTCACACTAAACCAGCACTAAGTCATATAAACCTTATAATGTATTTTTAGTTTACATGTAGAATGAAGTCATTGTTTATGATTGTATAAAATGTAAAATTACTAAAAAAAATGACGTAGCAAATAAATCTTACATCATATGTATGTATAATAGTAGAAATAAAGTGAATTGAGACTGAGACACAATGAGTTCTGCTGCATATAATAGTAGAAACAAGTTCTGCTGCATATTATATCAAGTTATCAACTGAACATAAAAACAAATCAAAGATATTATCTATTTTACCATTAAATATTAAATACATATATGTATCCATCACAGATCCTAAAGACACCTTGTGGCTTTGCTATATGCTAAAATTATATGCTGTTTTCCTTCTCACATGCCTAAATTTTTAACTACTTGACATGAATATAAATGATGGGATCTATCTTTTTATTTTTTGTATTTTACATAAGTTTAGTATAAATTATGTAGACAGCATATTAATTTCTCATATTATATTGAAAAAGACTCCCTTACATATTCAAACAATATATAAATACCGTAGTGAAATCTGAAAGCAATTCCATATTGTCACTTCACATTGTCCCCCCTACCCTATACTTTATCAATGCTTATTATTAATTAATTAATAACTACTTCTAATATGTCTAAAATATTATGTACTTGACTTGAGTTGGTGCATAGATATTATTAATAATCAGTTAATAATGATGAGATTATTGAGATCAACTACAATATTTTCACTTCTCATAAGTACACTAGTATATAATATTATAATATTATAATAGTTTAAAGAGAAACTCTTGAGTCTATGGCTAATAACTTTATGAACTAACACAGCAGCTACTCAGACTTACATATGCAGCAGTAATACATTCATACTAATATCACTAACTCATCTTAAGTAGATCATCAGCTACTCATTCTTACATATGCAGCAGTAGTGCATTCATACTAACATCACTAAGTCATATTAATTAAAACAGCAATCATTCGTACTAACTAAAGCAGCAGGTGGACACATGTATTAAGAAATAACATAGTCTTAATCAACACTAAGTAATAATCAAGTTTACCTTTTGTTGGTCGGACATAAAGTTCCATCCATGAGTCTGCACATCCCCCAAATCCTCTTCGAGAAGAGTCAAGAACCACTTCCAGGATTCCTTAGTTTCAGACCTAGCTACTCCATAGGCAACCATGTAAAATTGGTTATTGGCATCCTGGGCAACTGCTGTGAGGAGTTGTCCACCATAATAAGTCTTCAGAAAGCAGCCATCAAGATGTATCAATGGCCTACACCCACTTTTGAACCCCTGTTTGCATGCTTCTAATGATATGTAAAGTTTATCAAAAACAGGGGGGATTGAGGTATAGGAGTGACACACAACTCTGCCCTGGACCCTGGATTGCTTCTTAATATCTCAAACAAATAATCTCTAACATTACTATACTGCTCCCTCTCATTACCCATGATTCTCTCTCTTGCCTCTCTAACTGCTCTGTACACCATTTTTGGATGTGCAGTGAGTGAGAATTCTTCTCTGAGGAAGTCAATAGCCTCATTTGTTCTCATATGAGGCTGTGTATTCATTCTCTTCTCAACCTTTAAGCTAATCCAATGTTAATCAGCCGCATTACTTCCCATGTCCCTTGCACATGTATGGTCATTCTTGTAAGTCTTAACCTGGTAGCATTGCAGAGACTTGTTGTATGATAAATGAACCAGCCACGGACACTCATCATCCATGCATCCCACCTTCACTCTCTCTTTGTCATTCTTAATCCACCTTAGCTCCCTACCCTCAGCAATGAATGAGTCTTTTACAACTTCCTTAAATCTGTCAATGGTGGCAAACCTTGTCCCTAACTCAAACCTCCCCTCTCCATGCTCATAATCGTCATCAAACTCAGGAAATTTATGCTTGCTAGATTCATCATCTGATGAAATAGGTGTATGTAAAGTCTCAGATTCATAGTCATATACCGGGTCATCATCATCATCTTACATCAAGCTCTCATAGAACCTAACATCTTGGTCCATGTTGGGCTGTGGGCCTCTGTTGGGCTGCACATTAGGATCAGGCCCAACATAATTTCTGGTCTGCTGCTCATTGGGTCTACTGCTTTGTCCCATCTTCTTCCACGTCTTCCTCTTTCTTTTAGCACCTGTCTTGTTTGCACTTGTCTTCTTTGGAGACACAGCTTTCTTCTTTTCCTTCATTACTCTCTGCCTTTTGCTACCCTCATCATCAGCACTTGTATCATCATCATCACTGTCACTTTCAAACCCAGGAGGTGGAGGTTTGTAGGGCTCATCCTCCGTACTCTCATACCCATCATCAGCGGACGAACTCTGGTCATCCACCAAAACCTCTCCCTCATCAGAACTCTTACTTTGCTTTCCAGCATTCTCCACAATCTCAGGTTCATCAACCGGGTGATCAAAGTATAGGTAAAACTCGTCAGTCTCTGTATTCTTCATCTTGTTCTCTCGCATTTCGTTAATCCCTGCATCCCCAGTGAGAATATGCAGCCCAGACTCAATATCAGGACTCATTGGATCATACCAATAAACTGTCTTATATGATTGGTACCCCAAGCCCTTGAACAGTGTGATCAAGTCTCCGAAATTAACGAAGTCTAGGTCCATTTCTGGAAACTTCTCCACCTTTCCATTTTTGTAAACCAGACAGCCATTACTCTCTCTCACAAAATTACCTCCATGGTGGAACACGGGCACTACAAACACATCAACCATCTGACACAAGAAAAATGGAAAACTGTAAACAATGATCAAGAATTACTCTATTCACATATTAAAAGGCAGGAACCTTCAACATCCAAAACGAAAAATAACCGAGAAAATTTCGGGGCCCTAACTGTGATTTAACTTCAACCCAAAATTCCGATTACTTTTTTCACAACTTCTATCAACATGCACGCTCATTCCATTCACATCATACTTCATACTTGCAGTGATATTTAACCTCACAATCCACTAACTACGCTACAGTATAGAGTTCTTACCTTCGGTGACGAAGCCAGCAACTCAGACAACAATGGACGCCGCTTCGACAGCCACTCCACACGGCGAACGTCTCAGCTCTGGGTTGTGATCTTTTTGGAGGGAGAAACAGAGTATGATGAACGTTGGTATTCCTTAGGGTTAATTGTAATTCAGAAAGGGAGATGTGGGTGTAAAGGGTATTGTAACAGACTTTGTATTGTAAGGGTAGAGTGGCAAAACGACGTAGTTTAGTGGTAGAGGGACTTCATTGTCCAATTTTCGAAGGGAGCTTTCTACTCAGCAGTCCAGCTGTCAACCATGCGTGCCACGTCATCCTCAGGGGAGCCAGATCAGACTTCTCCGATGGGTCCGGCGGAGGCAAATCCACGGAGGGACTCATCCGTCCAAAATTTGCTAAGGTCGGAGATTTAAAAGTATTTTCAAATGCTCAGAGACGACAATGTCCACGGGCCAAAAACTCAGGAACCTATTTGTCCTTTTGTCTAAAAATAATAATACTTCCCATTTATTCTTGCCAATTTTTTCTGTGGTCCTTTTCCAAAGTCAAGTTCTCCCATGACATGTTTCTCAATTAATTTTAATTGCTTTTTTATCCATCATAGACATATTCAATTTAATATTAAAAAGGTATAAATTTTTACATGAATTAACTATGTTTTTGCTCACACACATAAAATCCAAAATAGTTGGTGTTATGTCAAGATATTAACTTTTCTATTATGCTAGTGACAAATTATTATTTCGACTTTTTTTAACACCAAAAATTACTCCCACGTTTAAGTTAATGTATATTTAAACAATTTTGTTAAATATATACTAAAAATTATTAACATAAAATATACATTAAAATATAAAATATATATTAAAAATAGATTAAATTATATATTTATATATAAATAAA
>NC_029780.3:110158681-110222964 GCF_000817695.3 Arachis duranensis | reverse complement strand
TTTAATATTTAAAATAGTGTTTTTAAGTGTGAGAAGTATGTGAAAGACTTTCCTTCTTTCTTTCCCTTCTCTCAGGTTCTCTTATAGTTGTTTTGTTTGCCACAAATTCATTTATTTTAATTTTTCGTAACCAATTTATAATTGGATTTTATAGAATGTAAATTTTCTGTTTTGTAGCCAATTTTCATAGCGAGAGTAATTAACTATTGCCAATTTATTCTTCGGATATTTGGCTGAATTCTTATCAACAGATCAATTAATAATATTTATAAATCAATCTTACTATTATATATTAGTGCATATTATGGTGTTTATATATATTTGCCAAATTTACTAAAAAGATATAAAAATTAATATTTAAATTAAAAAATATAAAAATAAATAATTTTTTAATATTTAAAATTTATCATAAAAGACAAATTCAATAATTTT
Organism: Arachis duranensis; assembly: GCF_000817695.3. NCBI lineage: Eukaryota > Viridiplantae > Streptophyta > Magnoliopsida > Fabales > Fabaceae > Arachis > Arachis duranensis. Next base: position 110,222,532 of record NC_029780.3, on the reverse strand, counting down.
GACACTAAAACTATAGACACTACTGAATTTATCTTATATATTTTATTCCATATGCTTGTCCTACGTCATATAATGGAAGGTTATTAGTCTTTTGGTAATTGAATATAATTATAAAAAAGCTAAAAAGTAGATGATAACACTAATCTTTTGGTACTTGGTAAAGATGATAACACTAGAGAAGTTGTGATAGGTGATAGCTACTTAGCTAGAGTTACTCGAATGGAATGTGTATCAAAGTTGCTAATAATAACGCGTTTGGATGTATGACGTGCAATAAAATTCTTGGACGAAAGTTACACGCAAATTTTGTTTGGCACAATACAACAATCAAGTGAGCTGCTATTTAATTTGGTTACTAAATTTGTATATAAATTTCAAGAGGTAAATATTGGTATTTAAAAAATTTTGATGCTAATAAAATAGTACCTGATTTTTATTATTGACAAAATAATTCCTAAAAAATTTTAAAATTTGACAAATATACTCTCGAGTTTACTAGAACAAATTTTTGACAAACACAATGTTGATGTGATCATCGAAATTTAGTAACTTGACAAATTACTTCCAAAGTCCCCTCACCAACATACACTCCCTCCCCTTCCCTCTCCCTTCCTGTCGCAGCCTCCATCTCCAACGCATACTTCTCCCCCTATCGCAACCCCTACTCCATCACAATCTCCTCTCTAACTTACACTCTCCCCTTCCTCCCTCAACACCACCATTTACAGCAATAACAATCTTAACATCAACAGCAATAACATCCTCCATCACTCTTCTTCTCTAACGCACACTACTCCTCCCTCCCTCAACCCTACCACTCGCAGCAACAACAACCTCAATATCAACAGCAACAACAATCTCCACCACTCCCCCTTTCTTAATGCACACTATCCTCTCCCTCCCTCAACACCACCACTTACAGCAACAACAACCTCAACATTAATAGAATTGTCCCAAATCATGAATTGTCTCAAATTTTGAAGTTAATTTATCATTCAAAAAGATTAATAATAATAAAACTCAGAGAAAATAAACAAATTCATATACAATAATCAAAATAAAATAAAATAAAATTTAATACAGACACCACTAAAGTAAAAAGCATATTTAGACAAGGACAGAAGAAGAACACCAAATACAGAGGAGGCACAACACGATGGCGTCAAGATGGAACACAGACAGAGGAGGCAGGGCAGCGACTGGGGGTGAGCAGCAAGCAAATACAAGCAATGAAGGCGACAATTATGAAGGCGCACATACGACGCGATGCCGACAAAAGAGACAGACGACGTTGGCGGACGCATAAGACCCGTCGACGAGATGGCGACAGTGCAGTGTCGGTGACATTGGCTCTGTAAGACTGAGAAGGTTGAACTCCACTGCCGTTTTGGGGGAGAGTGAGTTGAGAACGTGAGACAATGTGTTGGGAAGAAAATTAGGGTTCAAAAGGGCAAGGTAAAAGGATTAGGGTTTAAAAGAGGGGTTTTGGATTGAGGAGGAGTAAGTGCGTTGGGGATCGGAGGGGAGGATTAGGGTTAGGGAGGGGGAGGGAAGAATTAGGATTGGAGAGAGAGGAGAGTGCATTCAGGAAGGGGAAGGGGGAGTGCATTGGGGAGGGGGGGAGAAGGAGAAGTGCGTTGGAGGGGAAGGATTAAGGTGGGGGAGGATTTTTGCCATGTCATCAAAACGTAGTGGCCATGTCAGCATTGTGCTTGTCGGAGATGTGCTCTGGTGATCTCGTGGATACGCTTGTCAAATTTTAAAATCTTTCAAGAACTATTTTGTCAATAACAATAGTCAGATACTATTTTGTCAGCGACAAAATCTTTCAGATACTGATTTGGTATTTACCTCTAAATTTCAATTTAGTTTTTTTAAATTTTAATTATCTCTATATTTACTCTTCAAATTTTACAAAAGAAATTTACATTAGTTTTTGGGATAATTTTCGATACTCAAATATAAATAGAATATTGATATAAATAATCAGATATCATGCTAAAATTTGTAAAATAATGTCATTTTAATTTTAGTTCTCAAATAACTAAAAAACGAGATCAAATTACTTGTTTTGGAAGAAAATTTTAATAAACATCATTTATAATGTTATTTTTTATTTTTTTAATTACCAACAAAACAACAATATTTTATAAAGTCTAACATGATATTCAATTATCTATGCTAGTGTTCCGTTAATATCCATAAATTGAATACTATGTCATATACAAGTACCTAGTTACTTGAATGAATGGGCGTTTATTTCCAATAGTGTGTATAGGACTGGTAATGAGTAAAATATGGTAGAATTTAGACTCTACCGTAATCCTACTCACCGGTTGAAAATTTTTTAAAAATTCTATCCTATCCTACCTGTAAATTGAGAATTTTTTAACTCTAACCCTACTCGTACTCTAAAATTCTAAACCCTACCCCACCTGACTTTACTCACAAAAAATTTTTTTTTAAACAAATATAAAATTCAACCATTCGAAATTTCATACATATGAATAAAATAGAAAATAAAAAACTAAGTTCAAATTAAAATTAAAAATAATAAATTTTTAAAGAAATCTAACATAAAATTATAAATAATATGATCATCAATTAGTTTAGTAGTTATTTCAAGTTTTTATAAGAAAAAGATCATGGATTCAACACTTACGTTCTTCATTACATACATAACTATCCTGAACCCATACTCTACCCTACTCGCAGGTGAACTCGTACCGCACTCTATTCTACTTGTAGCGGGTAGGGTAGACAACCTTATCAAACGAGTTGGTCCAGGTTAAGTACCCGCGAATAGGGTATAGATTGCCAGCCCTAAGGTAGCGTTTGGTGGAGAGATAGAGACAGAAAGACTGAGACTGAGAGACTGAGACTAAGAGTCAAATATTGAAATAAATCTCAGTATTCTGTTTGGTGCAAAGTGGGAGACAGAAATTGAAATAAGAATGAAATTCTAATTTAATCTATTCTATTATATAAAAATCGGATTTCTACACTTAATGATGGTGCTGACGTGGTATGCTCCAGAGACCATTTTTCGATTTAATTATTTTAACTCATTTAATACAATTTATTACCATAAATTAATTATATAAGCTAATTGATTTTATTAGATATTTAAATATCAATATAATTTATTATAATATATATTACTTAATTAATTTTACTACATTAATTATAATTTGTTATATTAGTTAATTAATTTATTCATTTATAAAGTCTAAAATAAAATAAATAATTTATTATTTATTCTAATTAAATTTATTAAATTAAATTATATATTATATACGAATTAATAATAATTTATGAATCACTCTAATTTATAATATTCAATAAAATAATTTGTAAATCACTTCATATCATATATGTATTAAATAAATATTATATATGTCTTAATATGTTAATTAAATATTATATACGCACAGAAAAATAAATACAAAGATGATTTATATAATATTGATAATATTATATTAGTACGGTGATTTTTTTTTGATATCATATATATAGTATTGATAATGATAATATTATTATATAGTATTATATAAACTTTTCAATATTAGTATAAAAAATTGAAAAATTATTTCTTATAGCAATCACTTTTAGTGGAATAGTGTGTCCCTTATATAGTATTAATAGTTGTTGTTTAATTTAAAGTAATTGTATGTAGGTATCTTAAATTTATTTTTCAATAATGATTTAAATAGATAAATCTAATTGAATTGAATGATTATATAAAATATTTTATATTATTAATATACTAAAATTAAATTCATTTTTTGGTATAGAATTTTATAGGTGAATTTTAAACAAGATTAATTTTTTTATTTTTTTTTATTTTTTATCTGTGTTACTTTATTTAATTTTAAGTAGCGTTATATTTACAATTACCTCCAATATGATATTTACTTAATTTGTATAGTTACTATTAATCTTATTGTTTTCGATCTTGCTGTTTTCATTTTCTTGAATTGTTCTTTATTTTTTTATGACTTGATAATTTTTTAGAAAAAAAAAGCAAATAAAAGAAAAAAAAGATGGCCAAAGATAAAAGTTAGAAGCCTAAAACAGCAACATCATTCCTCAGCGTTATTATTATTATTAATATAAACTTTATTATTTCTTTTCTAACGTTCTTTAATACAAGCTTCGTTTTTTTCTTAATCGTTATTAATACTTTTATTTTTTTTCTCTAATTATAAATCTCCTTATAATAATTTTTTGATAGGATATTTTTTTGGTCTAATAATTTTTTTCTCTATTTTTTGTCAAAAATAATTTATATTAGGAAAAAAGATACAAATTAAATTTTAAAATTCAAATTTAAATAAGATGTGCAAAGAATAACTATTGAATTCATTTAATTTGGTCGATTTAAACACTTTGTATTATCGTCATTGAAAATTTCAAATACTATTATAAAATTCTAAATATGTTTATTTTATTATTCTTAAATTATATATTATACCATGTATTTGAAGAGTTTTATCTTTTTTAAAATAAGTGTGACATTATATACCTTTTTTTAGATATAATAAATGAATAATAAAGTTAAAGGGAGTAACAAAATTGATTATATAATAAGATACAAATTTTTTGAATTTCTAGCATAATTAACAAATTTTTAGTTTCAAAATAAATGTTTACTCTATTTTTTACCTTTTATTTGATTTTTTATCATTTTTTCTTGTTTTTTTAATTAATTATGATTGTAATAATTCATCATAAATTTATGTTTTGTAGAAAAAATTTATCAATCATAAAATACAAAAGACTTAACCAAAAAATTTAAAAAATGTTGATTAATCACAAAATAAAAAATTATGAATTGTGCTTTAATTATGTTGTAAAATATAAATTGGGACTATTTAAAATTATTTTTTTTACCATTAATGTTAACTTCAATCATAATAAGGTAAAAAGTAAAAATGGTATATAATAATTTAATTTTATTATTTATACTACCAAAATTATTCTTTAATGTATTATATCCTGTTTATTTTTATTCATTGATGATCTTTAATTGTCTATTTTCAATAAAAATTTGAATTGATTAAATTGATTTTTTTAATTAGTAATATAATTATTGTGACATTTACTTTATTTGTTCAATAATATTTTTTAATTTATTTAATCTGATTAATCATCTCTTTCTTATTTTATGCTAATTTAACTAATTAAAGTTAATAAATTTTAGTTATTTTAATTCTTGCAACTTTTTATTATAATAATGTATTTCTATTAATATTTAAGATTATGATAGGTAGACTAATTATATTGTTAATTAATTATATTAAAAAATTAAGATTATGATAGATTATCATTATTTTATTATTATTTTTATATTAATTAAGATATTTAGCTTCTTTTTATTATTATTTTTTATTCTCTTATTCTACGTGTTTATTCCCATAAATCTTGCTAAATTAAATAAGGTACTGTATATCTTTTTTTATTCTTCTTTTATATACACATAAAATTTATTAAATTATTTTTCTTCCGTCTAATAATTTTGTTTCTCTTCTATCGAAACTTTTATCACATTAGTGTCGCAACAAAACCACCATGATCCCATATTAAAATACTCAATCACATAGATCAAATTTGGATGAGAAAATTCAGAAATTATATGCAAAAATGATCTCATGTATGTCTATTTTTAACTTGAATAAAAATTCTATTTTATTCGGTGAAAGACTCAGATGAAATTGCAACGGCAACGTCTGGACTCATAGCGACAGCGACTAAGTGATGAGTCTGTGGAAGAATAAGGGAAAAACTTAATAGACTCAGAGAGAGAGAGAGAGAAGGGGGGAATTTACCTAGAGAGAAAGGATTCGGCAGGAGAAAGGTGGTGACAGACTCAACAGTGACGGTAACGAGATGAGTAGTGATGATGACATGAGCTGTGAACAGTGATAGACCCAGAAAAATTTAGTAATAGAGGCAAAAATATAATAAAATTTAGGTATAGATATTTTTTTTGCTTCCCACGATACTCAACGAGTTAATGGCTAATCCGTCGTGAATTTAAATTCCATTTAAGAATCTACAATTGGTTGACAACGAGTTGCTATCTATAAATACGAGACGGAATTCGAACTCTCAATACTTACTTAAGCGAACGACTAAGTTGATCACTTGACCAATCCAAATTGGTTTAGATATATTTAAAATTTAAAATTAGAACTATCTAATACATATTAATAAGAACTAGAAATATATACACAATCATTATTATAATATTTAAAATAATAAAAATATAATTTCATACACATAGCATAATATTTAAAATAACAAAAAAAATATTTATAAGGATTTTTTATTTTTAACATGACTAAATATTATTTTTTTATATATATTTTTAAACAATTATTTTACTTTTTATTATTTCATATTTAAGTGTCAAATCTACTTATTATAATTTTTATAGTATAAATAAATTTTTTAACCAAAATAATTACAGAATATTAATATATAGATAATATATTTTTTTCTCTTAAACAATTTTTAAAAAAATTATTAATAATTTAAGTTGTATTTAATTGAAAACTAAGTTTTAATTTAATTATTAATTAATTAACTAATATAATAAAATTAATTATCACTTTTTTTAGTTTATTTATTTATTTTTCATACTAAATCAACTTTAACAATATAATTGTTATTATGTGTTTAGTTCAACAAAATATTTTTTAACATAAAATATAAAATAACTATTTATATTTATTTTGAGATAAATATAATATAATAAGTGGTATATATGTATATAAGTATTAATTTTTTTAAAAAAAATTTGCGGAGGCAAAAGCCCCTCTATATTAAACGTGGGTTCGTCCCTGACTGTAAAAAAAGATGGGAGTTGTGAATGGGTAAGCGGCGATGGATTCAGCATCAACGATGACGGAGCTATGCGGTTTTTTGTGAAGAAGTCGAGAAGAAGAAGATTTTGGGTGATGATGACTGAGTTTATCTTGCATGGCTATAGAGTATAGACGGAAGTTATGAATCACTGAATTTGTGATGTGAGACAAATCCTAATTCCTAAAAAGTATTTATATGTATATATCTGAGGTAGGTACACCCTAAACCCGACCATGCTCTGTCCTGAGCAAAATCTGGCCCGACTCGGGTCAAGTTATTACCCTCTCCATCCGGGTATAGACGGGTCGGGTACCCACATATTCGGAAACTCCTGCCAAGTCTAACCACGTATTGATACTCAATTTATTAAGGGTTTATCGCTAACCAATGAATTACTATATACACAATGCGAGATTCTAACTCCTAATAGTTGTTTAAGCAGACGAGTGAGATGATCACTTAACAAACTAAAATTGATTAAGATAAATACTAATTATTTTTAATATTTTAATATTAAAAATTCTGAGAGTTTGATTTTAACTATAACTTTGTAAAATATTTATAATAATAATTACTATATATTATTTAATTTTTTAATAAAATTTTTTATATAATTTTATGTATTATCCCGTACAGAATACGGGAACATACACTAGTTTATACAAAAAATAAAATTAGAATTAATTAATTGAAATGAAGGTATTTTAGGTAAAAAATGTTATTAAAATTTTAGTTTCTGTTGTGATAAGGATATGGATGACTATTGACCACGTATGACTTGGATGGCTTAACTTTCCTATAGTGAAGTGCCATATTACCAAGAGGAAAAAGAGGACTCTTGTACATGTATAAATAGGAGGTTAAGCCTCCTTTGATGAGACACAAAAGCAATAAACAATTCTCTCTCTCTTTATGTTGCAATACTTCTTTTTCTCTCTTTATATTTCTTTATTTTATATTTGTTACCTCTTCTTTATTTATCTATTTAGTTATTTTATAACACGTTATTAGCACGAAACTCTAACGAAATTTTAGGAAGACTTCAGGTAACAAATTTTCATTATGTTGCAGCTCTTTCATCTTGAATTCAATGCTCTTAATATATCTGGAAATAATTAATTTATCATGGATACTAGATGTTAAAATTCATCTTGATTCAATGGATCTTGGAGATACCATTAAGGCCGAAAATAATCCCAGAAGGATAAAGCCAAAGCTATGATTTTCCTTCGTCGTCATCATGAAGTATGATTGAAAAATGAATATCATACATTAAAAGATCTTGCAGATCTATGGAAAGACCTTGAAGAAATGTACAATCATCGAAAGACAGTGATACTTCCTCAAGTCCGATATGTTAGAGAAAATTTTCTCGACCTTCCATGTCTCGAATGTGCTCCTGCAGCAGCAATATCGAGAAACAAAATTTAAAAATATTCTGAGTTGTTTTCTTGCTTTTTTGTTGCTGAACGCAACAATGAGTGACTCTTCAGAAATCATGAAGCGTGCCCAGCTGGCGCTGCCTTATTTCCTGAAGCAAATGCGGCAAATTATAACCCTATAAGAGATAAATGGCAAGATTTTAATAACAAAAAAAATTATGGAAGGAAAATGAATTATGTTCACAAGAGAGGACCTCACCAGAAGTGGGATAAAGAAAGAAACAATGGGCAAAGTAAATCAATTGAGGATAAATGCTTCCGTTGTGGTGGAAAGGGCCATTGATCACGTACTTGTCGTACCCCAAGGCACCTAGTTGATCTTTATCAAGCATCCTTAAAAATGGATGACAAAAGAAAGTAACCAAATTTTGTTTCAAATGATGAAAATTCCACCACTTATTATGATGTATCTAATTTCTTTAAGGATTCTGAATGAAATTTTGGCTACTTGATCAACGATGGAATAGTTTGATATATGTATGTGTTTGTTAAGTATTCATGTGAATAATTTTACTGTGCATGTACTTCTACTCATTTTATTATTATCATCATTTGTTTTTTTGAAGAAAAATGGCAATGACATATTCCGAAGATATTTGCCTTGCGGATAGTGCAAGTTTGCACACTATTCTTAAAAGTGATATATATTTTACCCATCTTGTACCAAAAGTAGAATATGTTAATACTATTATTGGCTCAGGCAATGTGATAGAAGGCTCTGGAAGAGCTATAATTTTATTTTCTGGAGGAACAAAATTTATAATAAATAATGCACTATTGTCTACCAAGTCTCAAAGAAACTTGTTGAGTTTTAAAGATATTCGCCGAAATGGATATCATATTGAGACTATGAATGAGGAAAATCATGAGTACTTATGTATCACAACTCATGATTCAAATAAGAAAGTTATATTAAAAAAGTTGCCCTCACTTTCATCTGGGTTGTATTATACTAAGATTAGTGCAATTGAATCACATGCCATTGTAAACCAGAAGTTTACTAGCCCAAATGAATTCATAACTTGGCACGACCGATTGGGTCATCCGGGAACAACCATGATGAGGAGAATTATTGAAAACTTCCATGGGCACTCACTAAAGAACCAGAAGATTCTTAAAACTTGTGAATTTTGTTGTGCTGCATGTTCTCAATGGAAGTTAATTTTAAGGCCATCACCAGTAAATATTGGATTTGAGTCTCCTGAATTTCTAGAAAGGATTCAAGGTGATATATGTGGATATTTTAGATATTTTATGGTCCTGATAGACGCATCTTCGAGATGGTCACATGTATGCTTATTATCTTCTTGCAACCTGGTGTTTGCGAGATTACTGGCTCAAATAATTCGATTAAAAGCACAATTTTCAAAAAATCCAATCAAAGCAATTTGTCTTGATAATGCTGGTGAATTTACTTCCCAAGATTTTGATGCTTATTGTATGGCTAATGGAATAAGTGTTGAACATCCAGTAGCTTATGTTCACACACAAAATGGATTAGCAAAATCACTTATTAAGCGCCTCCAATTGATTGCTAGACCCTTATTTATGAGAACAAATCTCCCAACTTCGGTTTGGGGGCATGCTATTTTACATGCCGCAGCACTTATTCGTTTGAGGCCAACGAGTTATCATAAGTTCTCTCCTATGCAATTAACTTTTGGCCAGCAGCCAAATGTTTCCCATTTAAGAATATTTGGGTGTGCGATATATGTTCCCATTACACCACCTAATCGCACCAAAATGGGACCCCAAAGAAAATTGGGGATATATGTTGGATATGATTCTCCCTCTATAGTAAGGTATCTTGAGATACAAACGGGAGATGTATTTAAAGCCCGGTTTGTGGATTGTCATTTTAATGAATCAAAATTTTTAACATTAGGGGGAGAGAACAAGTTTCCTAAAAAGGAACTTAATTGGAATGCATCATCGTTGATGCATTTAGATCCTCGATCAGGGCAATGTGAACTAGAAGTTCAAAAGATTATACATTTGCAAAGAATAGTAAATGAATTGCCTGATGCATTTTCCAATACAAAGAGGATAACCAAATCTTATATACCAGCAGAAAATGCCCCAATTCGAATTGATGTCCCAGTAGGACAAGTAGCCATTGAAGCAAATCCACGCCAGAAACGTGGCAGGACGAAAAATGCCCTAATTCGAATTGATGTCCCAATAGGATAAATAGCCACTAAAGCAAATACACGCCAGAAGCGTGGCAGGCCTGTTGGTTCTAAAGATAAAAATTCTCGAAAGAGAAAAGAGGTAAATACGATTCCTGTTGAAAAAGACATAGTAGAGACACATGTAGTTGTCCAAAATTCTGATATAATATTAACGCCAAAAGACGTTCAGGTACCTGAACATTGTAAAAATGACGAGATCTCGATAAATTATGTCTTTACAGGAGAGAAATGGGACCGAAATTAAGACAATTGTCAATGAAATATTTGCATATAATGTGGTATTAAATATCATGTATGAAAGTAAGGATCTTGAGCCAAGATCAGTCGAAGAATATCGACAAAGGAATGATTGGCCAAAATGGAAAGAAGCTATGAAGGCTGAATTAGACTCACTTGCAAAACATGAAGTCTTTGAACCTGTAGTCCGTACACTTGAAGATGTAAAACCTGTTGGATACCGATGGGTATTTGTGAGAAAACGAAATGAGAAAAATGAAGTTGTGCGTTATTAAGCTCGACTTGTGGCACAAGGTTGTTCACAAAGGCCCGGTATAGATTATGAAGAAACGTATTCCCCTGTAGTGAATGCGATAACATTGCGTTATTTGGTCAGTTTATCTGCATATCATAAATTGCATATGCATTTAATGAATGTGGTAACAGCCTATTTATACGGCTCATTAGATCGGGATATCTATATGAAAGTCCCTGAAGGACTAAAGATATCTAAACCATCCAATGAATATTCGCAAGGATTATACTCAGTCAAATTGCAAATATCTTTATATGGTCTAAAGCAATCTGGACGAATGTGGTATAATCGTCTTACTGAGTATCTGGCCAAAAACGGATTCAAGAATGATGATATCTGTCCATGTGTTTTCATAAAGAAAACCGCATCTAGATTCATTATAATTGCTGTGTATGTTGATGATTTAAATATTATTGGGACTCTTGAAGAGATTCCAACAATTATAAAAACTCTGAAAGAAGAGTTTGAGATGAAAGATCTTGGAATGACTAAATTTTGTCTTGACCTGCAGATCAAGCATACAAAAAATGAGATCTTTATTCATCAAGTGACATACACAGAGAAGATCTTGAAAATGTTTTATATGGATAAGTCACATCCTTTGAGTACCCCAATGATCGTAAGATCTTTGGATATGGAAAAGGATCAATTCCATCCTAAAGAAGAGAATGAAGATATCCTTAGTCCTGAAGTACCATATCTTAGTGCCATTGGAGCGCTAATGTATCTTGCCAATAATACGCGACCTGACATATCATTCGCGATGAATTTACTAGCAAGATATAGTTCCTCTCCAACCAAAAGACATTTGAGTGGAATCAAACAGATCTTTTGATATCTTCATGGAACGGTTGATATGGGATTGTTTTATCCCTATGGATCCAAGTCACAATTAGTTGGTTATGCAGATGCTGGATATTTGTCTGATCCACATAAAGGGAGATCTCAAACATGATGCATATTCACATATGGTGGTACAGCTATATCATGGAGGTCCACGAAACAGACGATAGCAGCAACCTCCTCTAATCATGCTGAAATACTAGCGATACATGAAGCAAGTCGCGAGTGTTTTTGGCTCAGGAGTGTGATTCAATATATTCTGTCATCATGTGGACTGATTGATCAGAAGATAGCTCCAACTGTCCTGTTTGAAGATAATACAGCATGTATTGCTCAACTTAAAGGCAGATATATCAAAGGTAATAGAACAAAGCATATTTCTCCCAATTTCTTCTTCACTCATGATCTTCAAAATCAATGGACAATTGATGTCCAACAGATCCGCTCAAGTGACAATCTGGCAGATTTATTCACAAAGTCACTCCCAAAATTCTCATTTGAAAGATTGGTACATGAGATTGGGATGCGCCGATTTCGAGACATTAAATAATGTCGGCAAGAGGGGGAGACTGTACTCTTTTTCTCTTGGTCAGGTTTTTTTCCCATTGGGTTTTTCTTGACAAGGTTTTTAATAAGGCAGTCCCCGTCACTAAAGGATATTGTACTCTTTTTCCTTCACTAAAGTTTTTTTCCATTGGCTTTTTCTTTAGTAAGATTTTAACGAAGCAATAATCTTGAATGGTCATCCAAGAGGGAGTGTTGTGATAAGGATATGGATGACCATTGATTACGTATGACTTGGATGGCTTAACTTTCCTATAGTGAAGTGCCATGTTACCAAGGTAATTACATTTAATAAAAGAGGAAAAAGAGGACTCTTGTACATGTATAAATAGGAGGTTAAGCCTCCTTTGATGAGACACAAAAGCAATAAACAATTCTCTCTCTCTTTATGTTGTAATACTTCTTTCTCTCTTTTTATATTTCTTTATTTCATATTTGTTACCTCTTCTTTATTTATCTATTTAGTTATTTTATAACAGTTTCCATCTTTAAAAATTTTAGTCTCCTATATTTTTACTTTTTGAAAGTACTGAAATACTGAAATTTTGGAGACAGAGACAAAAATTTTAGTACAAATCTCTGAACTAACAAATATAATATAAAATCTCAATATTTTAATTTCAGTCGTATTTCAAAATAAATGCTATCTAAATGTGTATAGTGTTTCCTATACCAAATGACTGTTGTTAGACTTTGCCTCTTAATTCAATTTCGAGAATGAAAGTATATAATTTTTTATCGTGTGAAGACACATAAAGAAGGTGGGATGATCGTCCCCATGTAAATAAAGAAATTAAGTGTAACTGTTTATTATTGGGTTAATTTTATAGTATTTATAAATTAGTGTTTAAATTTTATCTAACTTATTTTTTTAATAAATTTTAATTTTTTAAAATTTATTTATTGTTATATTTTTTAAATTAAATATTATTTTTAATTTTTTTTATAAATAGACACTATTTTTTAACCATAGTAACATTTAGCATTGTCCTTTTATGGTGTGTGAATCTCACAAATTAATCAGTATATATTTCTTTTCAAGGAAAGCGTGTGGTAGGGTAGTCTCTACTCCAATAAGAGTATACGACTCTCTGCATATCTTTTTACCCCATCAACACGCACGGAATATGTAGGAGAAAGAAACCACTGCTTGCATTGGGAATCTATTTGACCTTACCCTTTTTTTGTCAACTTCTTTTCAAATTTGCCTGTAGTTGAAGACACTTGCCATTTAATTTCCGTTCAGAAAGTATATAATGGTAGGTAATTGCTTCGAAATTCAATATCTTTCTTTTTTTGTTTTTGTGAAGAAAACGCGGTTATAATTTTGTTTTATGCTTATCCTAATTTACAAATTTGTAAAATTTGATATCAAATTTATTTATCTTATCAACTCAAAACCTTATAATAAGGAAGAAATTCATAACATAACTGAGAATTTATATTACTGGTCAAAAATCCTTTTTATTTTTAAAAGAAAAATATTAGGGAATTAATACTTTTTCACCAATATTAGTCAATATATTGTCAATATTTTATTTTTATATTATTAAAATTTAAAATTTAAAATTTAATACTTAATATTTAGAATATTGATCAAATATTAACAAAAAATAAAAAAAATTTATTAATCATAGACTATAAATTATAATTTTTTTCAATGCAACTAAATATCTTTTAAAAATTATTCATTATTCAGTCTTTAAAAGAGAGAAAAACTAAAAAATAAATAACTTCTCATAAAAAATAAGTAACTTCCTATAAAAATAATATTTAAATTAATTAAATAATATTATTTAAATAAAAAAGTTGACTAAAAGTAGTCACTAACAAAAAAGTTAACTAAAGACTAAAAATTTAAAAGACAAATAACATTTTTTTTCTTCTACTTCTCTCTCATAATAATCCACTATGCCACCAAATTATTATCGCAATACCTATATAATTTTGAAATGTGTTCATCTTTGAGGAAAAAACATTAAATATTATAGTTTAGTTAAAAAATATTACATGCATATAAAATCAGTCACCAAATTATGCAATTTAGTTTGGAAGTTTGAGACTAATGGCATGGAGCTTTAGAGTTTTAGATTATGAAATCCTCTCCACTAATAACAAAGTTTGAAGTAACGCTCATTTGCAAAACTAGTTCGAGATATTAACGGAAATTTGCATTATAAAGGCCTTCCAATCGCATGAAATAAACGTGTGTGTTCATCTGTTATTTCTGGTAGACCACCCATATTGTCGATTTAACTGTTACCGCACGGATGTTGGCATTTTTCAAGACTAAGAAACCCATCTCTCCTATGAAATCATGTGACCTAATCATCAAATTATTATTATTGGTTCCTCCTACGTATATAATTACAAAGCATAACCTATAGCCGTAAAGTTACATTAGTTATAGTTTATTTTGAGAGACAGGACACATAGATATAAACAGCACATTTTTAAAAAGTGTTTGGAAGTAAATACATGAATATTAAATATATTATCTCTTATATAATTTTTTATAATTTTATGTCCACTTTTTTACGAAATGATAAACACAGAATTTGAAAGAGGGATACAGATTTTTTTTATGATTTTTTTTATCCATAAATATTTTTTATTATTTCATATGTGCAAAAGCTAAATTCTTTTCATGTAAAAATGGATTCTTTTTTAAAACTGATTTTTTATTTAAAATTAATTTAACTTATTAACCTAAACGAAATTTTTTATTAATCGAACTAGTTCTATTCTCATTTTTTATTAAATTAGTTTGTATTTGATACAAAAAATTTTGAATCACATAGCTATTTTAGCCATTTTATATAATATTTTAGTCTTATTTATGTGTATCCAAATATAATACTGGACATTACATTAATGTTTTGTACATCTTATCCAAACACAATATACAAATAATAATTTTTAATGTTTCCGTCCTATTATTTATGTCTCCTTTCAGTTCTGTCTTTAGAAATAATCGTTACCTTACAGTCGTATACAAGAATAACAATGTGTGACATACTTGACATAGATTTCGTTTCATCTACATTTTTATATTTTTTAATTTTTTTATTGCCATAGTATCTTCAAAGTTATAACTTGTAACTCAATCGGTCAAGAACTAATCAGTCGTAAAATTTCATTTAAAAGTTTAACGCTGTCAATAGTTGTCCAACCCCATACTTGTTTAAATTTTTGTCGGACAGCATAGCTTTCAGACACCTTCTATATTGGGCCGAACCAGAAATCAGGCCTAACAATTTGTTTACTTATGGTGTTTGAACTTCCGTTACTAACCAAAAAGAAAAAAGAACTTCCATTAAAATAGACCAGACCAAAAAAATAGAAAAACTTCGATTGAAAAACAACAAATACACATTTGAAAGTTGAGAATGTAATTTCAGTTTTTGACCAAATCACATTCTGGCGCCGCTTTCCTCTAAAACAGACGTGGCAAATTAGACTAGTCAAACTAATGAGTATCGATCCATGGTTGAAAGAAAAATGCAAATTAAAAAGAACCTTAGCAGAAGAAAATGAAGCTTCTCATAAGAAATGAGAACCTGGTCCATGCTATTTTTTATGTGATTGATGATAACTCCAAAATGAGCTTTGCTTGTTTTGGCTTCAAGTTGGGATTTGAATCCCATTGTTTGCTCTGAATTCATTGTATAAAGTATCCTCCACTGCAGCAAGCATCCAAAAACTTTTCTTGACTCTACCAACAATTCTTGAGATCCTAGATTTAAGGAAGTCCAGTGCTGCTGAATGCAATCTGGTGCAGTAGCTTCTTTGATATTGAAGAATCCATGTGTTGGGGTGTAATTGAACCACGGAGGCACCCCATTTTGGTTGAACCCATGAAGCATTGGCCTGTCTAACCAAGTAGCTAACATGTCCACCATTCCACTAAATCCAGAGTGAGTGAGTCAAATCAATAAAGTATTAGAAAAGCATAGTTGAGAATCGTTGTTAATTAGTTACCTCAGAGAGTCTTCCAGATAAGATAGTGAATGTTGTGGAAGAGAAGCCAGTTGTGAGCAATCCTGATGTCTGCAAAGGCCATCCCCATACTGTTACTTCCTCAATTGCTGATTTGTACAATGTGCACCTTGAATTCAATAGTACACCATCCTGTGAATATGCAATTTCAGTTCTCAATTTTTATTTTTTATTTTCCAATGAATTAATGACGAATAATAAATAATACCTTGCTGATTTTCCAGAGGGAATGAACATGGCTGCAATTAGAAACCTTTCCATCAACAACACTTGCCAACTCTTTCTGCAAAAGCCTCAACTTTCCATTCAAATCCTGCACATGCCAGCATTTCTCACCAACCCTTTTTATCAATTCAGGTGACAAGGCAGGGCGAATGATCCCAGAAACAATCTTGGGGAAAACAATATCTGCGCACAAAAGGAACCCTAAACCCAGTAGAATTCTCAAGATATTGAGACCAGTGAAACACCATTGTTTTCCCTTCTTCTTGTCCTCCTCCTCGTTCTGGTTGAAAACCAATGATGATCTAGCAGTGGACTTAATGGCAGGTGTAGAAGATGGTAGTATGTGAGAAGCAGTTGACTTTGGTGTGGACAAATGGGAAGCGTCAAAGGAGATTGGAGTTGGAGTACACTCGAGATTGTTGTTGGGTTTGGAAGCAGAGAGCTTGGTGAGAGAGCTTTTGTGGATGCTCATTGGCATGAGATCAAGGGTGGCATTGATGCTGGCCAAGCAAATCTCACAGCTGCAATTAGCATCTTTCTTGCAACCAGGGTAGTAGCAGCTGCTGTTGTTGCTGTTCTCAAGGTGCTCTTCTTCTTCTTCTTCTTCTTCTTCTTCTTCTTCTTCTTCTTCTTCTTCTTCCATTGTGGCGGCGGTGGATTTTGAATGCAAAGGGACCCTTCTCATTGCTTCTCTGGATCTGATCGTTATTTCCCCTACAATCTTCTCAGTTTTCATTTGGTTCTTGTTAGAAGAATCGTTCAACTTTTGAGTAACTTTTCAAATTTGAATCCCAACGGTCGTATTTGTTGCCATTATGTTAACCGTTTTTTTGAAAAAATACTCAAGTAAAATGACATACATACCCTTCATGGATCCAATATATGGGCTGACCCATTTGCCAAATGGGTTGATTAATTTCATTAAAATTTAGTAGTGAATTATGAAGTTGAATAGTTGATATTTTGATCATTTTTTTTGTTTCACACGCTATCACTAGGTCAGTTAGGTCAATAATTAATTTGTCACGGATTTAAATTTTATTTAAGAGTTTGCGCTTACTAATAAGTCGCTATATACACAAAGCGAAATTCAAGTAAATTATACATTTGACTAACTTAAGTTGGTTTGTTAACCTTTTAATAATGAATAATAAAAAACGAGAGAAGGATGCTTGAAAAAACAGCTAACATGATCGATCAAGCACAGCATTATCCGTGGCATAATGTTTTGCAACTGCTACTAATTAATAATAAGTAGGTCATGGTTTCCTTTCTAATTTGTCCCTTCAATAAATGTGGTTGCATGCTAACTACTAAGCTAGCTAGCTAGGACACGTACAAATGTGAGGTCATTAGCATCATTCATGAAGTGCATTTTAATTTGCGGAACCAAACCCGCTGGGATTATATTACAACTCGTCTCAATAAGGAAACTCAACAATGCTTGTTGGAGAGTGTCAAGGGGGATTGAAAAAATACCAACTTCTACTCTAACAATGACCTTACATTAATTAAACTGAGTTTACCTGTGTTTGTCACGTTATGCATCTTCTCCTAATTCACATTGTGAGGTGAAAATTGCTCACTGTTATCCTCGGATTTCGTATATTTAAATATACTCAAAGAATCTCTAAAAGAGATTTGAAATATGAAAATTGACCTTTACCTATGTGCACCATGAAACGGACCAATAACTGTGTTACCATTATTATGTCTTCCATTGATCCCGAAATAATGTTAACATCTACTTTACTCTTTTTTTTTTAAGTTTTTAATACATTTGTTAAAATAAAAAAAATCTAATAATACTTAACTAATGATAATCTTAACATATATTTCTAAACACAATTAGTTATTTTATTATGTTTTTGAAATTCTAGCAAGGCAATTATTTTCAAAATGACAACTGAGAATTCATTAACATAGAATACGGAAAAAGCTCAGTCAGCATTTAATTTGATTGTTTTTTCCCCCTCTCAATTCATGAGCAAGGAAGAGTTGATTGATGGTGTGCTAAAACAATGAAAACAGCGTGGGACATGAACAATTATCGAAGAGATTGCACAATCAATGTTTCCAGATAGACTCCAAAGAATTCTCACGAGTGAGGCAACTCTTAGCCTACTCAAGCATAAATGCCATGTCCTCCATAATTGGGACATTGCAAATTCTAGTACCGACCCATCTGTCCCTCGATATCTATTACCTATCCAATACTCCATCAAAATTATTCAAACTTTAATTATTTTGGAAAATGTTATGCCTTATGCAAACTTCCTTAAATACTACTCCCACTACTGCTACTACTACTAGGGTTCAAAGTTGTTTTTCTTAAATGATTTGAATGGGATATTTAATTTGTTACGTTTTATTGCATATTTTGATATGAAAACTTTCTTTGGCTCTCGCACAAAAAAACAAACAAACAAAGAAACATGTGAGTAAGTTCGATAAGTATATTTAGATTTGAGACATGTCCAATATGCAAAACAAAGAAAACTCTAGATGGATAGGTTGGATTGAGAAAGTACCCGACACCCATGACCCAACCAGCAAACTCAGGGAGGGTAAGTGGTAACCATCTTCTCCTTCCTCATTAATGGAGATTAGTGCATCATACATATTTTAGCTATATTTGTTAATGTTGTTAAGTATGACGAGGGCATGAAATTAGTTTCACATAAAAAAAATTAAAAAAAGTTGAGAATTTATATAATATTTTTTCATCTTATATTTTGACACCAGTAAAAATTAAAATTATTGGAATATCGATATACCTTGTACATTTGAAATTCTTCTTATTATGTGAAAGTAATTAATAAGATGAATCATGAAGGATAAAGAAGGGCGTTTGAAAAAGAGAGTTTCCACTAGCATTGAGACTAGGATTCTATTGACATCGTGTTTGGTATTCCTCAAAAGAAAAGGTATATAAGGATTTGTGGTCAACATTATTACCCTTGTTCCTTACGGAAAATCAATAACTTCTTTTACTACATGAAAGGTATATATGGTGTTGAAGAATCGAATTCCACGTGCTTTAGAGCTAGTGATGACCAACATTATTAGCTTGCCACCCAATTATGAGTTTATAATTCAATCAAATCTTAATTATATTAGTTGATTACAAATCAAGTACCACAATTCATACGCCATCCATCTTTATCCACAACCAAATTGGTGTTTTAGCCACTTCATATATGTTTCATTAATTACTTAATGGAACTTTGTTGATTAATTAATTGCATAGCTCAGCATGAAGAAATTAAAACTATCATCATATTAGGCTGCCAAGTTGCAATGAAGTCAACGTTCATATAATATGGTAGCAATATAATTGAGGGGCCATACAGTGCAAAAGTTGGCAGTAGATGTTATATTATTTATGAATAGATTATGATGTTTATGTGTATTAGTTCTTGTATTTATTTTTCTTTTTTCTTAATTTAGTATTATAAAGATTTTGATTGAGTGTATATATGTCATGCATGACAAAAATATTAGCAGATCTATTATATAAGATTTTCTTCCTATAAATTTAAATTAATCGGCCTTTGCATTTTATTTAACAATGCAAGAGAGAAAATTAAATGAAGTCAATATATGAATAATTACGAGTATATAATAAATGAGGATAATGTTAGGAAGATAATATTTAAATTATTTTATATAATATAATATCTACCAACATATATAATTATATATTTATTACATTTAAAATTGTATAATTATGTTAATAATAATTAATAAATATTAAATAAGGTAATTTTAAATTATTTGGACTAATGTTTTATTGTTTTTAAAATATTATGTTTAATTATTTTATTAATCCTTATAGTTTTGCTAAATTTATAATTAAGTCTTTATATTTTTTTCAGTTAACTTTTTATATTATTTTTAGTTTTGTAATTAGATTTTTTAATGTCAAAAATATTAAAATTAATAGAATATTTCTTTCAAAAAATATATGATAAAAGATCTAATTAAGCTTTTAATCGTGAATATTTTCACTTTGTAAAAAAATATTTTTTTAACTATATTTTTTTATATTATCAATAACTTATTTACAAAATTAAAAATAGTATAAAAATTTATTTAAAATAAAAAAATAAAAACCCGATTATAAATTTAATAATTAAATCTAAATAATATTTCTCTTTTTCAAAGGTTAGGAAGTAGGGAGAATAGAATGGTTATAAATTACATCACAAACCTAACAATATACTTACTCCTGGTTAAATTGAATCTCACTTAACATGGAAAACAGGTTAGCTTAATTCCCTCGGTTGTTTCGAGAAAAGAAAAGGAAATAATATATCGTTTTTTAATTTGATTATGGAGTTAAAGCTGGTGCTAGATTTGGATATGAGAAGTAGTAGTATTTAATATTGGTGTGGTGTTAGATACAATTTAGACCCAACGACTTCTTGAAGTTAATTCAAAAAGCAACTTAACAGCGAAAACAGATCATTTGATTTCATGTAAATTGTCAAAAAAAATTTTGATTATAGAAAAATCGCAGGTCTAGTTTATTTTATGTGAATTTTAGATCCTCCCTCCGTACAAAATGGACCCTCCGATTTACTTCCAAAATCTTAAAAACAAAGAACTCAAAAAGTCCAATTTCTTAACACCAAATCAAAGCAAAAAGCTGTCCTACAAATTAGTGTAACATCTCTATTATTCATAATCTGATACAACACCTTCACCTCTTCTATAACCAAAAAAATCAGCCTAATATATCTAAACAAAAAAGTATTTACCTTTTATCTCTCTAAGAATGATTTCATAGTTTCCCATTTTCTGAGTGGACAATAAATTAAAAATAATGGCTTTTGACTTCGTATAAAATTAATAATTACAAATTATTAGATAAAAATTTAATCGATTACTATAAATCATCTAATAATTGAGACAAGTTTTTGTTAAATTAACATAAATAAAAAGAGAGGGATCAATGGAGCTGCAATAAACACGAAAAGTAATTAGGGAAAACCCAACCTTCCACTTCATCAGAGACACAATACCTTGTTTTTTAATCACCCAAATCAGCTTCTTAATTAATATATGACACAAAAAAGAAAAAACTGATTGGACCGAGAAGCATCAAAATTGGTGTTCTTCACTTGTTCCTAGGTTTTGTACGTTTCCATGAACAGAAAAACAAATTAAAGAGATCGATGACATAGAAGGATTAGCGGAATATAATTAATACGAAACTATGATCTGAAATAACAGGCACTGTACATGAAAATCAGAAAATGCTAAAATCTAAATATGAATTATTATTACTCCAACAAAAAGAAGAAAACAGAGCACGCTCTGTTTTGTTGTTGTGCGTGCATGCAGATGCAGAGTGCTCTGTTTGTTTAGTAGAGTGAGAAGGTGGAAGAATCACCGACTTGAGAAGTGGAGGTTGACCTGGAAATGGAATACTTCTTGGCGGAGGATGCAGGAGAAGAAGACAAGTCGCCGGACCTTCTCCTAAGCATCTGCCTCATGCCGTCGGCGACTCTAACGGCGGGGTTGGACTTGAACTTGCGGCAGAAAGACATGTGAGCTTTGACAGCTTCATCGATGCCTCTGCTGACTTCGTCTCTGACTGCTTCTGAGCACAAGCCGCATAGCCATTTGCCGTCGAACTTGGACTTGACTTGGGTGATGTAGTCTTGCGTGCAATCCTCTTTCAACCCACAACACTCGCATTTCACTGATTCTATCTCCATCTTTGTTTGTTATGTTTGGTTTGTTTACTTCATGACTTTTGTGTTGCTTCAACAAGTAGGAAGTGTCTGTTGTTCGTTCAATGAGGCCTTTTTATTATGGTGCTCTGCTTTAGAGTTGAGAGAGAGAGAAAGAGAGAGAGAATGGCATAATTTGCTCCATGTTCTAAGGGACATCAGCAGTGGAAAATGTGACAACGGTGGTCGGAGGGGACCACCACCTTTCTACCCCTCAATTCTTTAATCCTCTTATTCATATTCAATTATGTTACTTCTACATAAAATATTGAGAAAAGTACAAATTCATTTCTGACATTTTAGTTCGAGAATATTTAAATTTTTTAAAATTTAAAAATATATTTAAATTATTGATTTTTTTAATAATTTATGAGTTAAATTTGTTTAATTTTAAAAATTATCTCACGTATGTATCAATTATATTAGTATAACAAAAATTATACTTGATAGTAAATAT
The DNA here is from genome assembly GCF_000817695.3 of Arachis duranensis. NCBI lineage: Eukaryota > Viridiplantae > Streptophyta > Magnoliopsida > Fabales > Fabaceae > Arachis > Arachis duranensis. The sequence continues at coordinate 110,199,667 of NC_029780.3, read as the reverse complement.
TTAAATTTTAAAAAAGTTAGAAACTTAAATGTATTTTAAATTGTGGATCAAAAAATTAATAATTTATTTAATTTTTTTAAAATATTAAACTAATCACTTATATAAAATATATATAAATACTAGTAATAATATTATTTTAAGATTGTCAACCAACTAATTCAAATGGCATAATTTTTTATTTTTAATTTTTAATTTTTTAAAAAAATATTCATTTCAAACTTCTTATTGTTATTTATTAAACCAGAAAACCGGGGAATCTTTCTTGATACCTCTATAATAATGTTATGTAGAACGGTGTGGGGCCACAAAGGAAGTGTGCATTAGATTCTTCTTTTAAGATTTTTACTTAATTTTCTATCTTTCTTCTCACTATGAGGTTAAATTAAACTCATGACTTGCAGTTCTACTTTATCAACTTATGAGAAAATCACTAGTATGATTATGCATATATAACTGAATATAGGTGGTGTAAGTCTCCTAATTACTTTGTTTTAAAGTGCTTCTTTTGGTTAATATACAAGATTTGAAATGTCTTGAATCTATCCATTTAAGGCTATTTTGACTTGGTTCCTCGAAACGGAAAGAAAAACCGAGTGAAACTCAAAGCACATGGCAACGTATGTATATAGCCATGAATGCTGAGTGATATAGTAATGATTTTTGCCATAATGATCCTTTTGATCCCTTTGGACCTTTGCTTCCTAAGGTAACAAAGTCACAATCAATACCAAGCAAAAAATAGTAATTCAAACCTTTATTGACCGTATCAACTCCAGTTAATATATCAAATAATAGCATGCGAATTTTTACATTTCAATACATTACCTTATATTCAATTCATGCTTAATAAAATGTGGCTTTGTTGAAGATTTTAATTTGGACTTTTCCTTTTGAAATATCTCACCTAAAGTATTTCAATAAATTATATAAGGCTAAAAAGTATTGATAATATAGGAGTGCATACAAAAGCTAATTTTATACAGAACTATTAACTATGATTTGATCACTTTAACATTATTTGACAGTTGAATGTGACACAAACAATAAATTAAATGAATTGACTAAACACTGCTAGATTTTTGTATGGAGTTCAAAGTTGCAATAATAATACATCTACTCTCTAGCTTAGCTTGATACGTATGTTTCTACCAATAAAACCATTTTTCTCTTTTCTTTTAATTAAGTGAATAAGTCACGGGTTTCATTTCTAGTCACCAGAAAAACCTACATGCAATGTTGCATTTCTCCCCAACAAGGAAAACACACAACATTGCCCTTTTGTCTTAGCAAATTAGTCCCATTTACTCATCTTTGGATAAGTGGATATATATCAACCTTTAAAATTGATCTACATGGACACATGGAACACAATTTAATCACATGATTCTAAATCTTTGATCATTTTTAATTTTATATGACGCTACACTGACCATATCATAGCATCATTGAAAATAAAATTATTACGATTACACATTTGCATTTCAAACAAAACTAAAATTAATGTAAACATTGTTATGTGTGGTGTGGGGGAAAGCATGCCTTAGCTTCCTTGCTTTGATGTTGCTTTCACCTGCAATGTGGTATCCAATAATGTTGACTTAATTTCACAAGCAAATAGATTTGGACTTGTGAGACGCGTGGAGAATCACCCTTTTCATGATCTCACAACCTTCATTTGTTTTTATTGCAAAATAAAATCAAGTCAAAGTCAGTTTTTGGTGTACCTTGGAAGAGGATGTACCTAATTGGACCACAGAACGTGCATGTTCTATTCAATGTTTGAAGCCCCTCCCCTGTGATCTAGATATCTCTTTCTGTAGTTTTCACTATAAGTTTCGGTTTAACATTTATTATTTTCATTTCTTTCTCAAAACACCAATATTTTTTTCTATCTGTATTCATTAAGGTGAAAACTCAGGTACAGTTAACTTCACATAAAGTTGTCTGCAACTGAATTTTCATCATTCATTAATTATGGTTATCAAAACAAAAACATAAATCTTGGTTTGAATTCTAATATCTAGGAGTCAAATCTACTCCTTTTACGAGTATTAGTTTGACGTGCATTAATTTTTTCTTTGTTAGTAAAAAAAATCGCAAAATATGCAGAACCATAAACAATACTAGTAAAATAATTTGATCATAAAATGAAATTAATGTACATTTTACAGAATTTCAAAATGTTTAACATACAAAGAATATTCACAGAATTTCAAAAAACGTATAACCGAAGTAGTTTTATTTCGATCACGCTACACTTGCGTTAATGTTTGCATATATTTACATTAATTGATCTTAACCACTAAATCTTTTTAGAAAATTCTAGTACCTTTGGGTTTTAATATTACCACATTGACATTGAAATGATGAAGATAAAGAATGAGAGTGATCTGATCATGAAGGGCCAGATCATTATTAAGCCACAAAAATTAAAGTAGTTAGGTTCATTACATGAGAAGCATCATAAATCATAATTGAGAATTGAGAGGGCTAACTTCTCAAAGAAATAATTCCACATATTAGGTAATAATTTTAGGACCACATTTGTTTGTGTCCAAAGCCTAAGATATGGAATCCCATTTTTTTTATAGATGGGTCTCAGCTTGGTAGGATTATATATTAATTTTAGTTGACACAATTGGGAACACCTAATAGCAAGTAAAAAATTCGTTGTAAATGGACACAACAAAATTATTAAATAAATGTCGCTGTGAGTCTTTAGCCATGATTATCCCATTACTATATATGAATTACATAATATCATCATGATGTGCAGTAATAACAAAATAGTAATATTAAGGAGACAAAAAAAAAAAAAGTTAAACTTGCTTTATTTATAATTTATTAATTCTAAAAATAATTAATAAATATTAAATAAGATAAATTTCACTGTTTTTCATTATTTTTTTTGTTATTAAATATTTTGGATAACCAAATATATTGTTCCAATCCTTAACTACTGTTCTATTAGATATATATGTATTTGTGACAAAAAGGTTTAACAGAAGCTTGGGTATAATATTACTTGTACGTATTATATATATATTATCAAGCTAATAAATTCAGTAATCAATAGTTTCAAGAAATTAAAATATATATTAGATGAAACATGAGTTTCCCTCAACAAAGTTAAGCATTTTGGAACAGTTAGTGTTTCATAATGAAGACAAATCATAGACATGTTACAATCAAGAAACTGTAATCTAGTTAATTAAATAATTAATGAAGTTAATTAAGCTTGTTTGCATATATGATCGAATGTTTGGTTACTTTGTTGAGAAGAGAGCGAGGAGCATCCAAATTATGAATTGGTCCACATAAAGAAGAAGCCAAGACCATTTCATTCATTCCAAAACAAGGGGTAGTTTGTCTGGTAGGTGTAGCACAACTACAATGACTACATAATGGTGTGTCTAAGTAATGTTTTCGAGTCACAAGCTACTTACACCATTAACACTGCCATCACAAAATCTATGATAGAATTTATATATGCAACTAGATAAGGTTGTAGGGAATTTAATTGTTAATGTCTCCATTTTACTCTATATGGAAAACTACATTATTCATTATTACTCCAAGCCTATAATATTTAAAGTAATTATTACTTATACAATCACGCACTTCATCTTTTGTCAATTCATTTGAATTCAACATTTTGCGGCTACGGTCGGTTTCTTTTACAAGTTTTATATTCTATGCTTTTTGTTTGTGTGCTTTGTTACTTGTTTGTTGTCCCATATGATCCAATAATATTGTGGATATGTTCAAATCCCTCATGCAAAAGGGAAAAGTGAGTCTAACCCTTAAACACTTTTAAGGGTTTTGTGAATATGGAAGTAATGTGCTTGTAAAAATATTATAAGACAAATAATAGACTATCCCATTGTTGTTGAGTTTAGAATTCCGAATGATAAATGATTTGTTCTCCGATCCATATCCATAGTGCATACAAAATCTAGCTAAGAAAATGTGATTGGCTGCTTAATATAAATTATTCATCACATGGCATTACCCTAACTCATTTTGTATTGAATTGAATCTGTGTTATTAGTATTCATTTTTATTTGGACACCAAATTAAATCATTTTCTTGTGAACCTTATATTTCAAGAAAAAACAAAAATACATGTACCATATTTTTTGAAAAAATTTATATGGATTATTAAGTTATTTTTATTTCTCATTTTATGTGGACTATTTCCCTAGATATGTGCGGGATTTGTTTGGAAGTATGTTGAAGCATTTGTTGGAAGTTCAAAAATTTAATGGCCTTCACATGGCAACCCACATGGCACTTACCTTCCTAATGTGGACACATTCTTCTTTTGTTTTCCCTACTCAACCACTAATCATCGCTTAATCAATCATTTAGCACTTGCTCACCAATACTTTCAATTTCATTCTTATGAACTAATCATTGTTATCTTAACACGCTCTATATTTGAAGGCCATTCATTGAAATTGATTAATTAAGTTTTTCATATAGCTACATGGAGATGATAATTATTTATTGCAAAACTCCAAATCAATGACCATTATACTTTAATTAATATCTGTGGCTCTGCCTAATCCTATCATCATTAGCAATCTTATTATTGTCTCTCAAAAATTATAAAGGCAGCAACCAATCAACCACCTCCACAGCAAAGGTGCATGTATGTAGAAAAATATTTATATGTTCTATCAGTTTTCCTTTTTTATTTTTCATTTTTTGTATGATTTTAATGTTACGTGTTTAAATGTAAAATTGATTACCAATGTAATTTTAGATTAAATTACTTATATTACACTGTCTAGATAATAAGACTCTTTTTTGAGCTCTGCACTAATACTAAATATTTGTACATTTAATTATTTTATTTTATTCGGTAAGTATTATTTTTTATCTTTGATCATTTATTTAAAAGTCCATCGAAAATCTCTAATCAAGAATTAATTGAATTGTTGGAGATCGGTTAAAACTGTTCGAATTGTAAAAGAATTTGTTGTCTTTTAAACAAATAAATAAAGACCAAAAATAATATTTATTGTATTTAATTTTAGGATAAAATACTAAATTGGTTTTTTACATTTAGGCATAATTTTGTTGTGTTTTTTAAAGTTTAAAGTGTCTTATTTGAATTCAAAAAAGTTTCATTCAGTTTTAATGTAGTCCCACTGTGAATAAGGTCGATAATATGGAGAATAAGTACAAGTTCTACCGGCACAAAATCAATCGTAGATGCATTAATATATTTATTTATCATTTTTCTTACAATTTAAATGAAATATTTTCTATAAAACTAAAGAGAATGGTAAATAAATGTATTGTTACACCCACAGTTAATTTTGTGTTTCTGGAGTTTGTACTTATTCTCTAGATTATCGATCTTGTTCTTATACTGCTATTATGTAGGACATTCTGTTAATTATTTAACTTTGACCTCACGTTTGGATTATATTAAAAATAAATAATTTTTTTTTATTCAAATAAAATACGTTAAACCTTAAAAATTAAAACAAAATTACGTCTAAATATAAGGACCAATTTAATACTTTATCCTTAATTTTATTTTTCACAAAAATTTTGTGTGGCAAGCCGTGACTCCTGACATTAAATTAAAGAAAAGGTCTTCGAAAACGGTTATCATCTTTCACTGACCAATGAGATTTATTGAACCAATAGCTTCATCGAATTCAGAACAAAATCCAAATGACCTTTTAGACATTATTGGTTGTGTAAGTGTGTATCACTGATTTACTTTATTATGTGGGGCATCTTACATATATTGTGAATAATAGTCCGTAGATAACAACAATAAAGAAATGACCAAAAATCTAGGTGGTGATGAAACTATTAATTAAGTCAGAACATTTATTTTCCTTTTCTTAAGGTTCATCAGTAGTGGGGCACATACCTACAAGTATTTTATTAGGGCATTCGTGATCATTTTGTTATTATTGTCAATCTGTCGCTAATTATTATCTGAAATATTTTTTATGGGTATTAGAAACCATATTCAATCATATGTGAGGAATCTCAACTGGCAATACCTAAAAAGTAAAATAAACTAACGAAGCTGCATGAAACAACCTAAGTAACGAATTAATAGTAGTTAATTGATTTATATATATATAGGAGAAGAACTGAAATGCTTGCTTAATTATTCATGCATACATATAGTATATATGTAGTTCAAATTGAATCCATCGTTATCTATATACATAAACATGTATGTTAAGCACAACTACAAACTCAAAAGATCTAACAAGATATGATCTTGTGTATTGGTGGCATTATTAGTTCTTATGATTTGACGCATCATCAGAATCCTTTGGCCCATCATACAGTTGCATAATAATAATAATAATAATAATAATAATAATAATAATATTAAACTACTCTTCCATCTTAATCCATGACAATAATAAAAAAGTCTCGTGACCCACAAATTCAACCCAACAGACTACATAAATTTAGTTACAATTTTAGTCTTTATAATTTTATCTTATCTTATATTTTGTTATTCTTATTTTATCTTTATTTACTTTTATCTTTTTTAGGTCAATACTCTATATATATATTTAGTTTTACCTTCATAATACAATTAAATATAATTCAATCAATCAACAATCAATAAAAGTTTCTTCATCTTTTCTATTCTTTCACAGTTTTAATAATAATAATAATAATAATAATAATAATAATAATAATAATAATAATAATAATAATAGAGGAATGTTAGGAGCCAGTAATTTTGGTGTTTTGTAACCATCAATTGACCATCAATAGTGTTTTTAATGGTGTGAGATTATATCTAACAGTGAGAAATCACTCTTTATTTTGATGGTTAAGTGCTGGCCATAAAACACAAAAGTTGATGGCTCTAGACTTTTCCATAATAATAATCTGAAAATAAATGCCACATTATTACAACTTGGCTAACCCTAGAAGATGGGATTTCTACAGCTGGCATTTCCCCATCAATAAGGATATTAAACATGTTATATATCTCATTGGGGTCTTTTGAATTTGAATACAAAAAAATAAAAAGAGGCAATGCCTTTTTCTTTACGATATATAAGAATTTATGTTATATCCATAACATTTTATTCCTTTTTCTTTCATCTATATATCCAGTTGATATTCTATTTGTATGAAATTACATTGTCATTAAAACACTATTAGATGGATGAATAAAAATAGGATCATGCATGCAAATACAGAGACTCAATGCTAGTTGTGAAATTAGAACACATCATGCATGCATGGTAAATATATATATGTTGCAAGAAGATACTGCATTATTTTCTTTAGGCTAATGATGGTGATAATGGTAACACATATGTGAATAATGTTGAAGCAAGAATGGCATGGCTTGGAAGTAGGACCCAAGATGTGAAGAGAGAGTGGAGAATGACAAAGCAGAATGAGACCCACCATGTGCAAGTGCAACACTGACTGTAACATCCACCACCCGCCACATGAGAACCAATGAAAGCCGTCATATCCAAAACTACGTGCGCTTAATTAACTTCCCTTCTCTTCCTTCTCCACATTTTAGACATACAATTTCATCTACTTTTCTTTTATTTTTTGTCATCTTATTGTTTCATCACAAAGTTGGGTGCATATTCCTCGCCATCTTTTTATCTTTCACCAAACATATTATAACATAAACACGACAAAAGGATACCGTCTAAGAGTTCGTGTAAATCGTGCATTGTATTGTATTATTGTTCGATCAGAATAACATATATAACGGTTGTTAAAGTTTGTTTGGATAGGGGATTAGGAAACAGTTGTTCGTATTCCATAAATATTTTCCATTTGGTTCCTTGGCTCTATATTTTTATCTCATTTTATATATGTTCTGTTTTAATATAGGAAAGAGAACATGGACGAGAAAATGTTGCAAGAAAGCCATATTAACAACCAACCAGTTGGACACAATTTTAAAAAGTTTTAACAACTAATTTCCCGACACAAAACTTTTAATTGAAAGTAGGAATGAAATTAAAACAGAAAAGATAAATACTCACTTATAATACTAAAATTGTATTAATGTGAAGTATAGGTAACTAATAACATTTTTGAACAATGTGTGAACAATGTGAATTAATAAGATTAAAAGAATAAATTTAATGAGTAGCATTAAATTAGGGTGTAGTGTACTTGTATTTGATTGGTAATTGTTCATGTTGTTCAAGATAATTATTGTTCACCTAACACTCTCCTATCTGAAAAGAAGAAGTATAGAGAGCCAATGGAATATCTGTACAATGTGTACAATAGGAGTTTAGAGTAGAATATCTTATGTTTATTATCCCTGGTATCTGAATGGTTATTCTAGATAGTATGAGTATATTGTGTTTGAGAAATTAGTAGTATTTTATTCTAGATATTTATTTTTTAACTCATATTGGGCCAAAAAAATAGCCCATTGTACATTGTACAAATATTATTGGCTCCTCAGCGGAATTCATTTAAAAATGAAAAAATATAAGTAACCACCAATATTTTTCAACAATGTGTAAACAATGTGAATTAATAGGATTAAAAATATAAATTTAATTAGTAGCATTAAATTAAAGTATAATGTGTTTTTATTTGATTGGTAATTGTTCATGTTTAAAATAGTCATTATTTACCTAACACTCTTCTTTAAAAATTATAAAATGATTTGATATATTTGATTAAAGGTGAAAACTCAAGCGAAATTAAATCCACTGCATCTGAATTTTTTACCTTGATTAAATTATTATTAAATAACTCTGAATTATCAACTTTAACTTTACATGAAGATGAAGATAACTGATCACTTAATTAAGGAACTCTGAACTCTCGGACCAATTCAATTTCTATACATCTTTCTTAGAGAATCCTTTTATGTAGAGTATATTTGTTTCACCCTTTTTTTTCGCGGGGGGCATTGAGAACGTTAAATAAGCATCAGCACACGGCTACTCACTATATACAGCACATGTTGTGAATCAAATTTCACTTTATAGGGGAAAAATAAAAATCCTACAGAAACACTACAAGCTACAAGGAATTAAAAGGCTAGGTACCCCGTAATACTTCTGAAGCAAATTTCGCTTTGTCGTGAGAAGCACTGTTGTGCCACTCCATAGCACCGGAAGTGAAGACTTGTTGGTTGGTTAAGAAATGTGATATGAATTGTGATTCCCAAGGAACTTGAAATGCTATTTTTTTCCCTCTCAAAATCAGTCATATTTAGTTCTCAGTGAACTAACAAAACGAGAATATGGGTGGCAACTTTATCCTCATGCTATATGCAAAACTCCGTGTGTGTATGCGTGTATGAACAAAGCCAGTGACAAACAACCACCGCGAGAATCAATTAGACTTCATCTCGACATCGGCGTTATTGTCCTTCAGATTTTCATCAGGATTGTCCCCGGGGAGGAGGCCAAGAAGAGGCAAGGGTAATAATGAGCTGAGGTTGCAAATGATTATCAGAAATGCCAAGTTATCAAATTTGTCTTTGGTAATTCCAAATACTTGAGTCAGGCCTGCCCCTATCAATCCCCCAAGAACGCTCCCGCCGTTAGATACTGACATCAGAGTTGCAAAAAGGGTCGCCTCCATTCCCTCAGGACATAACCTTGCTGCTAGAACAAGAACGGGCATGAAGGAAGCCTGAAATACACAAGTAGTAAGATCAAATAGCCTTAGTATATAAAATTACATTAAACCATATTAGACTTCAGCTGCAGTCGTAGAACAGATTTCCAGACCAAATAACGAAAGACAATCGAAATTCGAAACTTATGAAACTTCATTATTTGAATAAACACACAGGAACTAATTAATGAATGAAGATAATGATAACCTGACTTAAAACAGTGAGAATTAATGAATCCCCAATTGCAAACCACTCATCACTTATTCCAAACTTCCGGTTTAATCCAGTGACCAGGAGAACCTGACAAGAGAGGTTAAAGACAACGTATAGATATTTAGAACAGTATTCTCAAAATTCAGATTAACAACATATAAAATTTTCTTTAAATATAAAAGTAACCTGGGTCATCCCAAGAGCTGAACCAAAAATGGTAGTTGCAAGGAATATTTTGCGCAAAGGCACACTCTTCAGAAATCCGTTATAAAGTCCAACACCAAGCAAAGATGCGATGGAGGTAACAAGCTTGACCCGTCCTAAAAACTCGGGGGTAAAACCAAGAGAATTCGTGCTGAAAAGCGTAACGAAAAATATTCAAGATGAAAGAAAGTGGCATGTGCAGAAATAGCAAGAGCAACAAAAACACATTCCAGATGGTTAAGGTTCAAAGGATAATGATCATATTTACATACGTAAAGAAGAACATTGCAGAGTCAGACTGTGGAGTTGCTTGCCACAGGAAAATAAACAATGTGGGAAGAAGGACACCAGGCTGTCGTACAGTACCCCACAGCTGAATAATGTTCTGCTTTGAACTTTCCAAAAACTCAGAACTGGCAAAAGGAAGACTATTCCCTCTTACTGTACCGAGCATAGGTTGTTCTTTTACAAGAACCGCAACTGCAGATGTTATCAGTGGAAGCAATGCTGTCACACCAAAAACAAACCTGGAACATTATATACTTATTAGAAAAACATAAAACAAAAAATGTATACTGCTATCAATAAACAGAAGCGCCTTCAATCACTTCTTTCAGTACCTTACTCCATAAGTATCCACCAATGACCCACTGAAATAGGAGCTTACAATTCCACCAAAAGCTGAAGAACCCCAACACAAAGACTGAAGAGATCCCGAGGTGCTTTGTGACTCGCCACGTGCCCTCTCCACAACCATTGAATCTACAACCTAAAACATAAATTTAGTTTCTGACATAGTTCTCCGGAAAATTTCAATTCATAGAAGATGCTAAAATACTAAAGCCAAAATATCAGAGACAAACTAAAATGCTTCTAACTTTAGGACAGAAGAAACTGAAATGGTGGGTTTATGAGATGTGACGTTGTATTTGTTCCTGAAGCACATTAACAGAGCTAACAGTATGACTACAGTTGTTAGTTAGTTTCCGTTCTTGAAGCACAGTGACAAAGTTGGCATTATATTTTTAATAAATCTGGTTCAAAAACAATCTTTTTATGGGCTAAGTTGGCTTGTTAAGGTCATATAAAGTTCTAAATTATCCCACTAAACAATTTTTCGTGTTGTTACTCCTGTCCCCAAAGTCCTTTACCATGATATACCTATTGGTACAGGAACATACAAAGTGTAGATAAATACAGCAGAATAAGGAGTACTTTTCCTAAGTAATAAATAATCCACAAAAGGTACCTTTAAATCACTAAGCAGGAATTACTCACCACGTCTGAGAAGGCAACAGAAAGAGATCCAATAAGTGTGCAAAAAGCAGCGCCATATTTGGTGTCAACAACGGTAGCCATCAAACTCCATGAGAGTGCACCGAGCAACCCAGACAGAACTAGGTATGACCTCCTTCGATAACCAAAAAGGGGGACAGAATCACTGCGAGCAAAATTAACAGATATAGTCCCATGAAGATATACAAAAAGGAAAACACAATGAATTGCCCACAGGAGGGAAATAAGGATGCAGTTAGAACTTACCTAATAAAACCGTATAGAGGTTTGACAAGCCATGGTAATGCAGAGAAACCAGAAATCACAGCTGTCTAGTGAATATATAGAAATTGTTAGATCCTTCAAATATTAATGTAAAACTGATTCAATCCCACCACCCTCCAACAAAGATTAGAATTTTAAGCAAATGCTATACATGTGTTGTTTCTACATTTGATCCAAGCAAGGGCTCAAACTTAATTGATTACACCTTCAACTAAGAAGACATACCTCAGCAGGATCCAGATGTAAATCATCCTTTAGAAAAAAGTTGACAGCCAGCCTTGCAAGGCCTAAAACACCTTGAACAAAGTATACCATAGCGACGGCGATGTTATCCGGGGATAAGTCTACACCAAACAATGTGATGTTTCTCATACGGTATTTATTCTTTCTAGGAACACTTGTTTTACTATTGGAGCAAGCTTCCAGATCTGTCTCGGTTGTTAATGTATCCCCTTTTCCTGCACCTGCATCAATCGTGCAGAAACAAGCACAAGCAGAGTATACTAATTAATGCAAGCAATCATAACAATTCAATCAACCGATCAGTGTCAGCTAATCCTTAAAATTCAGCATAATCTAAATACTAATATTGGTTGGCAGAAATGGTTGAACTAAGAACTGCATTCAACGACCACATAGAAACTTTATCTACAGTATCAACTTCCCTCTTTTCACTATGCTATCATCAATTAGCCATGAAATATACTAAAATCTAGCTCGAATTTCGTAAGGCGGAAACTTTTCGAACCAGGGAATAACTTTAACCTGAATTTCCACGATAAAAAGAGTATAATCAGAAATTTCGCGGTGGAAGAAGCTTACCAGTTCGGGAACCCAATAAAGACTCGGCATCGTCGCTGCCAAGGCGGAGAGAGGACCCCGACCTCGAAACGGTGACGGACATTTCAGTCTCCGGGGGTTTCCGACGCGTTCTCCGGCGGAATCGGTGGATGAGCGGGGCGTGTGGAAGAGGAGAAAGAAGTGAAGGAATAAAGGGGAAATTTGGAGGGCAAAAAGGGGATTAGAGATAACATATATACGGATGACATTATTATCAGTATTAAATTAAATTAAATTAAATTAAGGTTCAAATTTCAAAGATGTTCATGATGTTCTTTTTCCTTTCTTTTTGTTTTTTTTTTTTTTTCCTATTAGTATTCTTCGTTGGTTTCTTTTGCATTTGAGTTCAGTTCAGTTTCGATATGAACCCATGAATATGATAAGAAGATAAGGGTATGTTCTAGGGCCTTCTATTTAGTTCAAAGTCTCTTGGGCTTGGGAAAGAAAAGAAATAACCGGTTGTGAGATGGGTTTGAAATCACTGTCACAAAGAGGTCCAAATCAGCATAAGCAATTATTTAATGAAAGAGAAATATTAAGTGATTAATATTTCTTAATTTTATTTTATTTTTGGACCAACATTAGTAAAATGCGGTTAATGAAAATAAGTAATAATAAAAATAAGACTTAGGATTATGTTTTATATTTATCTTGACCTCCCAAGTGGGAAAGGAAATTAACAAAAGAAGGTAACTAATATTTACTAGTTATTGTTTCTTTAGTTTTTTTGTTTAAACAACCAAAAACGGGTCCTTTTACCGTTTTACGAGTTTACGTTAGTTTTTGTCTGTTTAGAAAATGGCACAGAATCATTCCACTGAATAACGTCAGTAAGCTGTTCCCTCGTAAAGCTTACATCAAGTGTTCTATATTCTCAAGTAATGACAGTATTCTTTCACTCTAATTTATACAATGTTAATGTTAGGGGCGACAACATATACTCTATTGGTGGATATCAATCTTACCTATTTTGATTGTTAATTCGATTTGCAACGGATAAAATTTTTGTACGAGTTAAATAAGGTACGAATTGAGACTCAAACTTATCTGACCAATCTGTACTCTATATACGTATATGTTATATATTTATATAAAAATATATTTTAAGTAGATGTTGAATTAAAGACCTTTCAAAAAGATCTTTAACCACTAAAAAAAGATTATTACTTAATAATTTAATATTTTTTTGTTTCATACCTTTTTTTAAATCAGTTCTATATGCTACTACATAAATGAGAAATGTTTATTGCTTAATAATATGACAACTATCTCTCATCCTATAATTTTTTCTAGCGAAATAAACATCCACCATAAATCTAGCTAGGTACCAAACAATTTGAAAAGAAAAGAATCTACCAAAGATGATGTCATTGGTTGTATATGTGAGTGATCATATTGTTTGTTATTCACCTTATTATTACTGTAGAGTGTAGAATACTTTATAAACAAAGATAGTAAAGACTAGAGTGTAAGGTGAAGCCATAGATAAGAGTATAACACAATAATCATGACTACCATATTTGAATTGAAGGACAAAAATTGTGGCAAGCCAAGCAATTCCCTAATTCATGATTTCAACAAAATAACCTCTAACTTAACCTTTTAATTCAAACCTCCAACTCTATTTTCTACAGATACAATTTCTATATATATAGTTTCAACCTAGAAATTAAAACTGAAAATGGAAGAGGAAGTTGATTATTATTGATGGTTGAGAGTTGGGACTTGGTGGGAGGAACTAAGTCCCATAAACAGCCTCTTCAGCTTCCTCCATCAGCATCCCCTGATAACGGCATTCATTGCTGCAAAATGCTCTCTCACCCCTGAACATGGATTGAATAACTAAATCACTTGGCACAGTAAACTAAAGCAGTAGTTGTAATCAGCATTAGACATACCTGTACATGTAGATGTCTTTACCATGGCCAAGATTCTTGTTGCAGAGAAAGCAGACAGTGAGAAAGGAGTGAGAAGGATCTAGCTTGGGTGAGACAGAAGGGGTACTCTGAATGATGCAGTTACCGAATATGTGAGTGGTCCTTGGGTTAGGACCATGGCAAATCACGCGTGTGTAGTCCTCAGAGAGTTCCATCTGTTCCAACTCGCTGGCAGATACACACCCTTTGAACACCCTCTCACCTTCTGGTGCTAAGGGAGGAATCTGAATCTTCAGCTGTGAACCAAACACCACCATTCTTGCTTCTTCTGTTTCATCAAGAAGGGCAACACCAACGCCTTTTGAATCCAACTTTTCAGAATAACAACAACGCTTCTTGTTGTTGGTTTTGTTGTTGCTGGTTTCTGACCAAAAGGGGTTCTTCTTGAAGCCCGAGAATGGCTTGCTGTCAAGTATGGAGGTTGGGCTCATCATCATGCTCTCTGTTTCTTGGAACACTCCCTTTGATGTGAAAGAGCTGAAGAAGGAAGATGATGAGGATGATGATGTGAGCTTCTTTTGTTTCTCAGAATCTGCCATCACTGATCACTAGCTAGTTACGTTGTTGCTTTGGACGATTCAGCATACTTTGCTTTTATATCACCAAGACACTAGCATGAATGAGCGAGCATGAATTTGATGACTAAATAAGCAAGATGAAAGCTTCACTGAAAAACTGGTACAGAAAGGTGAAGAAAACTTAGCTTAAACCTCTGTAACCTCCATCAGAGAATAGAATTAGGAGAGATGAAAAGAGGAGTGAGTGGTGATGATGAAGACGTGCATGCATCACAGCATGAGAGAGCAGAGTTTGTGAGTTAGTTCCTTCTTTTGGGTACCCTTTATTTCTCGCTTTCAACACTTGCAAATTATTACCTTTGCTATTGCTAGTAACACCAAAAACCCACTGGTCCCTATAACACAAAGTTGGTGACTTTTTCTTTCTGGGTGTTTATTTGGGCACTAGTTCAATGTTCCATCATGAGCCCCCCCTGAAAAATTGGCAGAGCAGAGAGAAAGCGGTTTGGTTCGTTGGTGGGTTCTTGTAAAATCTCAGCTAGCAATGGCTATCTTTATCTCTCTCTCAAGAATATGTATTCAGCATTGTACACACAACACACTTATTAGCTTGATCTCAAAAATAATTTATATTTAAATTCATGTTTCAAGCAGTGATTTTGGTAGGGCCAAGCTAAGGTTGTTGTTGAGCTAGTGGGAGTTCACGGATCGGAGCCATCATTCCATAGAGCTATTGCATCCCATTCCCATCATGTATGCCTCATTGTCCTTCCTACGTCACCTTAATAATAAAAAATTGTTATTTTTACATTAAAATCAGTTACCAAATAATTATATATGAATATATGTGTTATTTATTTGTTTATACTAATAACTGATTTTAGCAGTAGTTAATGTTACTCTACACGTATTATAGTCTTTAATAATATTATTGATAATTTCCTTTATTAAGTTTCTTGAGACATATATGTGGGCAGGGGGACCCCGATGAGACCCAGTTTGGCATGTAGCCAGCAGAGGGTTAATCATGGTTCATCATAACACCAAGCCGGTAGAACCATTCCCAACCCATCACTCTGACCCCAGCCATAGCTTCCCCTTAATTCCTTTCTTTCATCAAGCTTCAAGAGGTCAATAGGTAGACCCCAGAAGCCGTGTCACCACTCACCACTTCGATCAATCTTGATTTGGCATCTTTTGTTGTTTGCTTCTTTTAATTAAATTCATCTCATCTTCCTGCTAAGCTTTACTATAATATATATCATAATTGATAATTCATTATCATCGATCGATAATCATAAACAAAGTAAAAGATGCAATGATATGATAGCTTTCCATTATTATATATCAAATCATATGGTTGGTCACTACTAGCTAGGTGGGGATTTCTCCAATGATTCTACTAAATAATGGAACCTCTACGATATTACCTGTTACTCTTAGGCAACAAAGACTGATCATTTGCCTACGATTATTATAATTTTTTTACTTTACTTTTATAATTAATAATGTATGTTTTTAATTAGAGTACTAGCTATTATCTTTGGGATTCCTCCTGTAAGGCTGTTGATACGGAATTTGATGAACAATATTTTACTGACAAATATATATATTGAGTCGTAATCAAGTAATAATTCATTTAGAGTGAAATTGATCCCATAAAAATGGATTGATTAAGCAATTTTAATTTATTAGTTATTTTAGTTGAACAAGTAAGATAATGAGAGTTGAATGAATTATAATGACACAAATTTAAATAACTGAAAATATAAAGAACAGAAAGTAAATGGCTAAAAAATTATAAGATTAACTTGCTGGAAGGTAAATGATAAGGAAATTTAATTGCTGGAATGTAAAGGAATTGTAAAGGAATAACAATCAAGGAGAAATTAAAGCAAGTGAAGTTGAGTGAAGGAATGCTATTGGGCAAAGGTCAGTAGGGATCGGAGATACTAGATCTTCCTGAATTAATGAACCTTCTTTTCTTTTTTATCATGCAATGTTAGATCTATGGCAAGTTATAAGTGATTGAATCCTAAAGTCTTGGTGATTCAATCTTTCTTCATTTAATCAATTGTCAAGTCTTGATCTAATTGCTCATAATGAAAAAAGATGAAGATTGATTGCTAATCCAAGCCACACAACTCATAAGATCCAAAAATAAAAAGAATTATATGTCACGTATCCACTTTGAATCCAGATCAAACTCGTTGTGAGAAGAAAGCTTTAAATTAAATTATTATAACTCCTAGGTTAAGGTTATCATAAAATTCTAATAGATCCAATTCCTCGTCTCCTCTTCCAATAGAATTGGATTTTTGAAGCACAAAAGCCTTCTCTTAGACAATAAAGATGAAAATCAAGAAGAAGAGAAATTGAACATTAATTCATTCCAATTGTTATAGAACTCCTCCCCTTGTGTGGGATTTAATGATTCATAGCTCTTTTACAATGAACATAAAAATTAGAAATGTAAAGACTGAAAATTAAACTACAAATTAAGTACAAGTGAAAAATAAAAAGTAATGTGTAATCCCTACAAGGAAGTCCCCTTTTCAATACAAAGCCCTCTTCTATTTTTACTAATTCTAAGTTTCAAGTATGTCTTCAAAGTGTGCTTTGGAATCGGGCCTTGTGGTTTTGAGTTTGGAGGCACTTGGAGAGAGGTTAGCGCTGCTCAAATCTATTGGAGGCATCCTGGGAGGTTGGCGCTCAGTTGTTGCGTGAAAATGAGCGCCAAGACTTTTTCTTTTTTGTGTACGCACGCTTGTTTGTGCGTACGCACGCTTGTGTTGTGCGTACGCATGCTTGCAGAAATTACTATAGTGCGTATGCACAAACCTCAAATTCTTCTTGGTGAAGTATCGAAGGCGCTCAGTTTTCTGGGCGTGCAAACGAGCGCCCAAGTGAGCGCCAAAAGCACCTTTTTGTGCGTGCGCATAGGTTTGTGCATATGCACTCTTCTTTCAAAGTGCATTTTTTGTGCGTACGTGCACTTTCAAAAATTTCCAATTTTCATAATCGAAGGCGGTGGGCAAGTGAGCGCCAGGCCTGCTCCCAGGGGTGTTCTTGGCGCTTGGTCGTTTGAGCGTGGAAATGAGCGCAGAGGCATGCTTCGATCCAGGTGCTCTTTGGCGCTTGCTAATTAAATGAGCGTCCAAGTAAACGTTGGCCTCTTCATTGCTGGTGCTTGATGAATGAGCGCCTAAGTGAGCGCTACCTCTTCATTGCTGGCGCTTGCAAGGTGAGCGATGTCTTTTCTTTATTGCGGGACGCTGGGTTACTCGGTGCAACTTTGAGCGCGCTGTCATTTTTTTCATTTATGCGTACGCATAGGTGTGTGCGTATGCACACTTCTCAAAACCTAGGGTGCTGGATTTTTCAACGCCACTTTCAGTGCTGTTTCATTCTTTCTTCCATTGCTGGCGTTGGTTATGCTGCTCCATGGCTTTGCTTTCTCCTATAATTAACTAAGGAAGATGCATCAAAGCTTTGATAGTTCATGATTTAATACAAGATTTTCTATCCTATCTCAAGACAATGAAGTTCACTTAATCTGTAATAGCCAGAAAAATAAATAAATAAATAAATAGATAAGCTGGTGGGATCTACTCCTAAATTTTACTTTCTTCTTTCTCTAACCCTAGCCACACACTCTCTCACTCACCTCCCAATGCCACACACACCCTCACTAGCCTCACTCTCTTCCCCACAGCACACACACTCAAACTTGACGGAAAAGGAAAGAAAGAAAAAGGAAAAGAGAGATGAGGGGAGACCACAAGCAGAGAAGGGAGGATGAAGGAGGGAGCTGTCCACACCGAGTCACCACGCGAGGAGAAGAGAGCCGCGCCTCATCACCGCCGGCCTGGAGCCCGCCGTTCGCCTCCCGTCGCGTCGCCATCAGGGACCAGAATTGAGAGAGATGCGTCCGAGAGAGGGAACGAGTGCGAGAGAGGAGACGCGAAAGAAGGACTGCCACCGTTTTGCCTCACCGCCGCGCCTTGTCTCCATCGTCGCTGAGCTTCAACCGCCACCATGCCTAGTCACCACCGCCATTATTGAGAGAGAAGAGAGAGCTTGAAGAGAGAGAAACAAGATGTGCAAGAGGAGCTGTCGTGAATAGAGGGTTGATCTGCCACCGCTCTTGTATCGCCTTTCGGGTGAACTTTGGTTGCTATTGGAGCTAAACCATTCCTGTCATTAACCCAAACTATCGCCAGCTCCATCTTGTCGCTGCCCTAATCCAAATTCTACGTTCATTCGTTCCATTTTACTTTAATCCTCCTCACCTTAGATTTTGGCACTCTGGGTTCGGTATCTTCGGTCCCTTGGGACCAAGTTGTGAGCAGGCTTTACATTTAATTTATAATTATTTGATTGTGCATTTATAATTATTTTAACATATATCTATTATGATCTTTGACTTATATTCAGTATATTTGCCTTAAACAATTTTAAATTGATTAGAATAATTAATCTATTAGAATTAAAGAATTTATTTTTATGAAGTTTATACTTTTGGAACTATACATGAGATTATATATATTTTTTATAAAATTTTACATTATTTCAAAATATTTTATTTTATTTGAATATCTATTTTTGAAGCATTGAGGTATTTGTTGGTATTCACTTAGTTTAAGATTGTGAAATATGTTTGAAATGTCTTATGATTGAAAAAGTAAGTATGATTGGAAAAGATTTTGATGAGAAAGTATAATATGATTTGATTTGATTCGATACCTTATATATTTGAAAGATCAAAGATTTGTTGGATTTGAAATTATATGTTTTGAATTGGTTTGTGAGGCTCGTATTAGAAAATCGTAGTTAACGGCAGTTATGACGTTAACTTAGATGCATCTAACTCAGACCCTAGCTAGCAGGGGTGTTGCTAGCCTAACATGTAGGCCACACGTTAGATCTGTTATTTCGTACGGACACACTAGAGGAAAGGGCTACCCATAGAGGTGGAGCCGCCCAAGTGTAGACTTTTGGTTTAATTTCTGTATGAGAACTCCCTTATTAATTCACTTATTATTATCAACTATTATTTTCTAATTAAAATTATTTTGATATAATGTTTATATGGTCACATGTCGATTATAGATGAATTGTCTAGTTACTGAGTTGCAAGATTCACCCCATTTTTCTAAAAACACTTTTCAGGAACAATTACTTATCTATGTGAAACTTTCTATTCAAGATGTAACGATCTGCAATGAGTATTTATTTGTTGACGAGTTCTTAGAGGTATATATGCTCCATATGACACAGATAGAGTCCAACTATTCTTAATTATTTTAATTTTTGTTAAAATGTATAATTATTTATTTTAGAACTTGTAAAATATTTGTAACTTTATTATTCAATTTATATTTAAGTATATTAGGCTTGTTATAGAATTATTTTTCTGAACGCCGATCGATCATGGCTCATTTTAGACTGTAATCAAACTATTTCTTAAGCACCACTTCTGCATTATATAACTGATATATTTTCATGAAATGATCACAATTTCACTAATGCTTGATAAACCAATACATGCAGGATATTTCATGAATCCACTTGTTATTAACTAAATTTGCATAAAAATAAACTAAAAATAACTAAAATAACAAGTTAAAACTACCAATGATGCACGTACATCAACTGTATCATAACTATGTTTGTATGAAAAAATTTCAAAACCGAACTAATACTTTTAGTTATTAGTAGTTAAATTTTTTTAATCTAAAGATTTAATTATCTATTTTTAGTTTATATTTTTAATTAAAAATTATTAATTAATTATTAACTAAAAATAATAAATTTTATTAGTTTTCTAACATTAGTCAGTTTGTATATGTATAATTAACACGTTGTGTCAATGAACTTTAAAAGCTATAATAATGACTAATCAGGGTTTATTAGTTTAACCATGTTTATTAACCTGAAATATCTTATTCGCATAAAATGGATAGGTTGAAATATTCAGAAGATGATCATCTTGTTAGGTCGTAATAATGGTTTGTTTGGTATCTACTTGCTCTAATTATTGTGTTAAACAAGTTAATAACAATGCTCTATTATAGTATATGGTTATATATAGAAAATAAAACTTAGAGACAATACCTGCTAGTTTCGCCGCACATTATTATTTTGTGTAATTGTATAGGTAATATATATAGCTTCCAAACAGTGTTTCCTAATTATTAATAGCAGCATCTACTTGTGTCAATATCTTAGATAATATAGAATTGGTGATGTTATAGACTTTCTCAACTAATACATATATATATAACAACTTGGTTTCAACCGCAAAAAGATTATTAATTCTTTCCTTTGTGTTACATCATATATATATATAATTGCAGGATGAAAAAGAAAGAGATAGAAGATATACAACACAGTATTATCATTTATCATGCATGCTTGCATGTATGTGATGTTAATGTATGTATATATATATGCAGCTATAAGATTAATAATTGGAAGGGGAAGATGCAGTTACACTTTCTGATATTGAACTGAACATGATTTGCTTGATCTGGTTGGTATATATATAGTAAGAGAATTGGTTAATTAGCTAATATTGACTCTAAATTATAAAATATATATAATATTAGTCACTTATTGTTTTTCTATGATAATGAATTATATTACGTTAAAATTAAACTAAAAGTAAAATTGTTAATTATACATTCACTACTTTCAAACTCAAAATGATGATGTAACCTTATGTAGCAGCACAAACCAATGGTCCTTTACGTTTGTGCTTTCTTCATTATAAAATTCTAAGCGCGTTTTCAAGTAGATCACAGATTGTATTTTACGTGTATTTATGCCATCACATCACAGAGACAGTAGGCTAAAGTAGAATATAATTTGATTATATCTTATTTACTATTGTATCAACTACGGCTTTTTTACGGTTGTAATTATAAGTGACTCCCTTATTAACTAAATAATTCTGCCTTTTTTTAAACATATAAAAACTATTCTTACTTATAGAAATATTTGATGGATTACCATATGTTCATAACACGTAGTGAAAAAAATAAAGTAATCTTTAAAGATTTATTTTGTGCTTAAACTTTATTTTAATAATATAATATATAATAAATCAGATCTAAATACTTGTATGTACGCTAGTAAAAATCACTTTCTCCTTCGATGGTACGAAGACGCTATACATATCCACACCGAGACCAACATTTTGGTGTCAATTCTTTGACTAATGGATATCTGATCTAAATTGAGAACCTCTTTGCAACTCTTTGCACACCATAAAATTCTTCTCTAAAAATTAGGCCCATGTACATTTATGTGTATAGAGGTAAAAGAATAAAATTTTTGTTATTCTCTCGTGACTTTCCTGTACTTTTGACGTACATATATATAGTATGAGATTTGTTACTGATTTTAAATTTGATTCTCAATTCAAATTTAAATCATATCTTAAAATTCCAAATCTGAATTATTCAAATTTTATGAATCATATCATAATTCAATTTGAAAACAGAATCAGTTAGGATCTCATCCAAATTCAGAAATAGAATAACTAATTATTCTCAAATCTCATTTAATGTTCTCAATTATCATACTATTATTATATTCTTGGTGCTAGCAAATAATATAATAATATTCTATTTGAATTAATATAATTATTTATTTGATCAAATCAAAATAATAATTAAATAATTCTATAGCAAATGTTAGAACACTCGTTAGTGTGTGATCCCATAGGTTCAATACTAAGTGGGTAGTAAATTAGTCGTACTAAATTTACTAATCAAGGTTGGCGTCTAGCAACACTCCTCAACGACCCGATAGTATGAAGTAATATATTTTTACTAATAACCTCAGAAGAACAAAGTATAATTCCTTTCATCTTTCCAGCTCTTGGTTAACCCTTAGAGTATGGTTTAATTGTCAAACTCTAACTTGTTACCATTATTATAATAAATTGTGAATGACCTAAGAAACTCATTTCTTCATTCATTCAATCTCCTTGGCCAATGTTTTATTCATCTCATTCATTATAATAATAGAGCTCAAACTCTTTACCGAGAGTTGACGGATTCCTTATTGACTGATCATTAATTCTACAAGTATTTAAATCATACTCAATATCCATTCAACTAGCTCCCTAGGGTATTAGGTGTCCAGAATCAAAGTATAATAAATACGTTGTTAATTACTATGATAGTCGCAGGTCAAAAGAAACTCTATTACTATGTTCATCTTGAGAATATCCTATTGACAAATATGCGGTAATTATAATCATTAGGAATTCTCAGAGTGAGCCAGGTCAATGGTCATATCTCTATATGCACCATCTATATATATAATTTAATAAATGAGATCTAATTAATCTTCATCCAATGAAGACCACATAACCTTATTATATTAACATTTTAATATAATAACAATAACAAATTATTTGACACATGATTGATTGGATTGTGGTCACACTACTTATTCCCAACAATCTCCCACTTGCACGAAAGCCAATCATGATAGATTGGATCTTGGGCATACTATTATCATAATAATCTCTCACTTGCACTAGAGCCAATCAATCATGTGTATAATTTTTCAATGCATATTTGTGTTTATCAAAACTCTTTTGACCTTAAACACCTTAGCTTTTGAGCATGTTTGCTTGACCTTTTGTAAAATACACCTAGTGCATAATAAATATCTCATTTTCTTAAAACATGAAATCTCTCATTACAATAGTGCATAATTTTATTTTAAGGACAATCCTTATTGAACATGATTATAAAAAGTCTAAGTAACCATTAGATCTATTTTTATAGAATTGTATCATTATACAAATAGGCTACTTTTTTTAAAAAAAATTATTTTGACGATCAAACATTTTATGCTTTTAGGAGAAAGTATATCCTCTGTTTGTTCACCATATCTTCCTTTAGGGAGAATTTATTTTCTACAAAGAATTTAACCTCTTATCATAGACACTTTGTTATAAGAAGAGTGATAAAAATAATCTAATTATTTCTTTAGCGTAACCAATAGATCTCATTTATCGGATCTAATATCAATTCTATTGTTGTGCAATCTCTTAACACATATAAGATATCTCCAAACTCTAATGTTCTTGAGTTTCAGCTTATGCCTTTTCCATATCTCATATGGATAAAAAAAATTGATTTAGTGAGAAATTTGTTAATTTAGCAACATTTTTAAAACGTAGTCCAAATATTTAACAAATACTTATCTTTAAATAAATCAAATTCCATATTTCTTTAAACATAATGGAGTACATAGAGTACTAGTATTTGTGTGTTGAGAATCTCATTCTCTATTCAATAGAATATCTATTAGATAATTAGAGATTTTACTTTAAGCTCTTATAATAAAAATACTCAATATCTTTATTATTGGTCAAACTAACCCTTAAGAGCAATTTTAATTGGCATCCTCAATACTAATATTGAGTTTGTCTAAAACGATCACAAACATTAATCATATTAAAGCCAATTACAAATTGTTTGTAACAAAATAAATCTCCAAAAATGCTTGCAAGAACAATTCTCGTTAAAGCCATTTGGCTAATGGCATTCCAACTTCTAAAGTTATTTAATTCAAAATATATTACCCAATACTCTTGCTAGTTTAAATAAAATCTTTGATAGTCATACTATCTTACTTTGAGCATCATACATTTTCTCAAGATGTACAGTAATAAATAGTAGGTATATGCTTTTGAAATTAGAACAGATGGTTGTCAAAACAACCTATATTATAGTAAAATAATATTTTAGATAATTCATAAGTACTGACTATTCCATCACCAATTTTATTGGACAATATTATTTCAATAGGATTATCATGTCCATGAAACCCTTTTATACCTAATAACAATTCTCAATGTATAGCCAATGGACATATTTAAAAATTTAAAATATGAAAGTAAATTAAGAAATCTATATTTCTGAAAAAAAATTATTTAGAATCGTGAATGAATACCTTGTTTGTCAAGTTGTTACTCATACCTATTCTAAATAAACATGATTAAATTGCATCCCATACAATTATAATCCCAAATAATTATCTGATTGTCAGACAATTATTTCACTGAATTATATTTTATATCCCTAGGTAGTCTAGGTTCAAACATAAAATTAATTCTCCTTATACATCATCATATGTATAAATAAATTCTATCTTTGAGTACAAGTCTCCTAATTGTCAGGTTGCTCCTTGTAAACAAGAGATAAATTTATTTTTGGCAAACTCCTAATTTTTAGGATTTATCTCAATTGTTAGAGAATTTCTACCAGTATTCATGGATTAAATTTTATACTCCCAAGTTGTCTAAGTAAAAATATAAAATTAAATCCTTAATACATCAAATGTATACATTAATTATTATCTTGAAAATAAAACTCCTAGTTGTCAGGCTGCTCTTTATAATCAAGAAAATTAGAAAAACTAATTTCTAAAATTATTGTGTTTAAAAAACATCAATCAAATCAAAATTTGATTTTTCATGTACTAACATTTAGCCTTAAAAAATTTATCAAATCAAATTTAACTTTTATATATACACTTATATATATAAAAAGCAAACAAAAGATATTTTGTATCTTATTCTTTTAATTGTGATAAAAATCACAATAAAATTTAATAAATAAATAAAATCAAACAAAATATTTGATTATAAATATAACTTATATATTAAAAGAATGATAATTTAATCACAATTAAATAATTAAAATAAATTAACTATTAATTTATTAGAAAACCATCTCAATGGAAATAAATATATCACATGCTTAAAGAAATAATTTGAATTAATCCTATTAATTCACAAATTTTAAGAAAATAGGAATAAAATTTAAACACAAAAAGCCAAAGCTCTGATACCACTGATGAATTACCATGTGTTCATAACACGCAACGGAAGAAAAGAAAGTAATTACCATGTGTTCATAACACGCAGCGGAAGAAAAGAAAGTAATCCTTAAAGATCTATTTTGTGCTTAAACTTTATTCCAATAATATAATATATAGTAAATTAGATCTAAATACCTGTATGTACGCTAGTAAAAATCACTTTCTCCTTCGATGGTACGAAGGCGCTATGCGTATCTACACCGAGACCAACCTTTTGCTGTCAACTCTTTGACCAATAGGTATCTGATCTAAATTGAGAACCTCTTTGCAACTCTTTGCACACCATAAAATTCTTCTCTAAGAATTAGACTCACGTACATTTATGTGTATAGAGGTAAATGAATAAAACTCTTGTTATTCTCTCGTGACTTTCCTGTACTCTTGACGTACATATATATTATATGAGATTTGTTACTGATTTTAAATTTAATTCTCAATTCAAATTTAAATCATATATTGAAATTCCAAATCTGAATCATTCAAATTTTATTAATCATATCATAATTCAATTTGAAAACAGAATCAGTTAGGATCTCATCCAAATTCAGAAATAGAATAACTAATTATTCTCAAATCTCATTTAATGTTCTCAATTATCATACTATTATTATATTCTTGGTACTAGCAAATAATATAATAATATTCTATTTGAATTAATATAATTATTTATTTGATCAAATCAAAATAATAATTAAATAATTCTATAGCAAATGTTAGACACTCGTTAGTGTGTGATCCCATAGGTTCAATACTAAGCGGGTAGTAAATTAGTCGTACTAAATTTACTAATCAAGGTTGGCGTCTAGCAACACTCCTCAATGACCCGATAGTATGAAGTAATATATTTTTACTAAGAACCTCAGAAGAACAAAGTATAATTCCTTTCATCTTTCCAGTTCTTGGTTAACCCTTAGAGTATGGTTTAATTGTCAAACTCTAACTTGTTACCATTATTATAATGAACTGTGAATAACCTAAGAAACTCATTTCTTCATTCATTCAATTCCCTTGGCAAGGTTTTATTCATCTCATTCATTATAATTATAGAGCTCAAACTCTTTACCGAGAGTTGACGGATTCCTTATTGACTGATCATTAATTCTACAAGTATTTAAATCATACCCAATATCCTTTCAACTAGCTCCCTAAGGTATTAGGTGTCCGGAATCAAAGTATAATAAATACGTTGTTAATTACTATGATAGTCGCAGATCAAAGGAAACTCTATTATTATGTTCATCTTGAGAATATCCTATTGACAAATATGCGGTAATTATAACCATTAGGAATTCTCAGAGTGAGTCAGTTCAATGGTCATATCTCTATATGCACCATTTATATATAAAATTTAATAAATGAGATCTATTAATCTTCATCCAATAAAAATCATTATATATATATATATATTGATCTTTTCGGATTATTAATATCCTTTTTAATAATCCTATGACCAAGAACAATTTAAGTTATATATCTCTAAATTTAATCAAAAACCTTATTATATTAATATTTTAATATAATAACAATAACAAATTATTTAACACATTATTAATTAGATTGTGATCATACTACTTATTCTCAACAATATTCAAATCGAGTTACATCTTTTATGGAAGTATATAATTCTAATACTTGAGAGATGATGATTCTCGGTAATTAAAATATCTAAAGTATTAGTGTATTACAGTAAATACTTCGCTCATTAAGTCATATAAAAAATATATCATACTATAATAAGTATAGTAGAAAGCTTAACATACCTTTGTTTTGTTAATTCTATATTTTAGTGTCACTAAATTAAACGAATTTATCTATTTTTTAAGATTTGCGTGAGTGATGCTTTCAGAGATCTTTTAGTAAATAATTAAATCACTTGTTTTTTAAATTAATTTTTAAAATATTTGTTTAATCAAATTAAATTTTTAAAAAATTTAAATTAATTATATTAGTCTTTTTATTGTTAATTGTATCAAAATTTATTAACATGATCCTACAGTATATATATACTAATAATCTTAATTAATTGTTAATAATATAATATATTTATATAATTAGATCAAATTAATTTTAAATTAAAAGATATTTGACTTCTTGAAGCATTTAAATTGTTTAATTTAAAATTAATTTAATCTAATTTTATAAATTTATTATATTAATAATTAGTTAAAATTATTAGATATATATTATAATATTATTTAATATGTTATATTAATAAACTCTGACATCATAAATAACTAAAATAATAAAAAAATAATGTGATAATTTAAAATTTATAAATTTAATTAAAAAATATTTTAAAAATCAATTTAAAAAATAAATAATTTTTTAACAACAAATTTGACCAATTAAACACCTTTTTCTGCCGACTAGCACAGAAATATGGGATAATATCATACACACGAAATTTGATGAGAGTATAGTTAGAGGGGACACCACCAAAAACAAAAGCTTTCGTTGCATAGTCTTGGGGTTTGTATTCCAATCAATCATAGCTCCTAAATTTTGAGAATGAAGCACCTCCATCTATGGGCCCGTGCCGAAACCAATAGATTTATTTCTCTCTTGCCAAAATCGACCAATTTAGTGAACAAAATAAAACACACTCATTTAGAAACTTAATTATATGTTTGTATGTGTTTTCATGATGATTTCACCATCACTAACTATAGCATATTAGTTAGTGATAGTTTGATTAATTATGTTTGCCAAAATTGTAAGAAGACTGATGAGGAGTCGCTTAATTATTAATGCATAAACCTGTTCTATCAAAAAAAATCAGATAAACATTGATATATGGTGTGATAACAATGTGGATGATTATGACTTGGGCGGTCAATTTTTTTAAGACTGAACGAATCAATTTTTAAGAGAAATTACATTTAATAAGGTTTGACAATATAATCTTATGTATGTATATAAATAGAGGCTTTACCTTTAACAAAACATACAAACAATAAAGTAAATACTTTTTCTCTTTTTTTTTATATAAAGCACTTTTTTATTTTTTTTTATAAACTATTAATATAATATTAATATATTATCTTTATAGTAGTATAATAGTATTAATAAATACTAATAATAATATTTTTTATTTATACTTTTATTTTATTACTTCTTCTTTATTTATTTTATAACAACATAAACACGTAGGCCTACTATTTCATCTGCTTTTAAGAAGGCTTCAACTTCAATTGATCCATGATTACAAAATCTGATCCATACGACCGAAATCAAAAGTTGATCAACCAATAGAATTGAATGCCTTGTCATAATTCATAAAGTAAAGATGAGTAGTCCTAGGCAACATGGTTGGTTATTATCTACTTATCTTGTTAATATATCCATTGAAGCATAAGGGTTTAATTATTTTCAGATCTCCAAAATTGCAAATTGCTTTACAAGTTATCAGTGAAAGCTTATCCAGACCAAAATAATGACTAAAGAGTATGAATATATCCATATCACTATATATATATGGTCATCCTTTGCCTAATATATAGTTTTGAGATTTGAATAAGGAAATATTTCTACCCATAATTTCTTTCTTTCTTTCCTTTCTATTTTTTCTGCATATACCATACTAATTAATTGATTATCATAATATCACTCTCACAGAAATCATATAAAGATATACTTTATTTGATGAAATATGTTCAATGTCTGAATTTTAAAAGCACACAGACCCATAATTTCTTACCGCATCTATATAATTTATTTCACTTTTTCTTTTATTACTCTATTTGATGTATCTCACCTTTTTCAGGGATGAGGTTTTATTTTCTTGTCATGGCTCTCTTTTACAGGTGTGGGTCTCACTCAAACATTAATTTGAGCGTCACGGTTAGATATTTTCAAAATTTTAATGTATTTATTTCCTTACACCGTAGTCTTGTATAAACATATTAAAAGTTTGACAATAGCAAACAGGAGAATTGAATGCATTAACGAGAAATTAAACAATTATATTTTCTTTCTTTTTTCCACGGTGTAGTTGATAGTACAACACCATAGATATTAATATTGCGAGTGTGATGAGTACATCAAGTTAGTCTCACATCAAAGAAAATAAAGAAAAATAAGAAGTTTATAAGATGAGTGATTTATTAATGTAATACATCAAAATTTTGAGTTGAATATAGTGTCTTTTTATTTTATGTTCTCTCACTTAATTTCTCTCTAAAAATTAAATAACTTATACAACTCGTTATCTCACTTTTGAATTTATCTAATGCATGATAATTAAATCAAATTCAACTTAGCGCATAATAACATATTTTTGGAAGATACATTTTTATATATTGTATGGTAAGTAGTGCAGCTAATCTAAAATTATTGAAATTGAAAAGGCAAGATATGCTTAAACTATTATATTGAGAGGGATGGTACAGCAATATAATGCAAGCAGGAACAATTAATTAAAAGATGAATAAAAGGGGGTACTACTTGTCATGACGAAAGCTTGATAGCGACCAAATATAGAAATTATAATCTAAGCCCCACTAATATATGCATACATTTCAATCTTCCGATGTAGATGTGGGTCATAGAAAAGATAATTTGTACCATACTTAACGTATTTGGTCCATTCATATGTTGAATTGTGAAGTCTAAGCTAGTAAGAAAAAGAGCAATAATTACATTTAATTTCAATATATAGGTAGGTAGGGAAGCAAGGAATCAAATTAAAATGACAGAATGAGATGTTATTTTTTATGTCATTTTCTGAGGCATGTACTTACTATATTGAATAATAGATCTACATCGAAGTTGTACATTGCGTGACTATGAGTTTCACCCTTTTCCACGCACGTATATATATGCTAGTGGTTAATATAAGTTCTTTATCATCATCATATTTGTCTCGTTCTGATCTAATTTGCATTTGGGTGTTCGGGTAAGTCGTTGAAGTTATTTAATAGAGCTATGTAACAAAAATATATTATATTTTTAAATTATTTATTTAAATTTTAATATTAGAATAATTATCTATATACCTAGTGAAATAAACATCCAATACATCTATTATTCATATTATTTAGTATTTTCATTGTCTACTTATATTTTTTTATTTTATAAAAGTGACACAACGATTGATCTAGTAACTAGTGACTCAGGATTTTGCATGGACCAAATTACTGAGTCGGTTTTGATAATTATTAAATATTGTGTTAAATCATAAACCCCACATAGTCACCAAAAAATATTCATAAACCCCACACATGACAATAATGTGTAGCCCACCAGTATGTGTATTTTTTGTTTTCTTTCTCTAGGCCTAAGATGGGCCAATAATGGCCCATAAAATTTTGTCATATCCACAACTACTTATGGATTATTTGTGATTGGTTGTTAATAATGGGCCCATCCAGTGCCAATTTTGGATTAAAAATATCTAGGCAGTAGGCTCTATCGACCAAAAAATAAAAAATAAAAAATAAAAATATTTATAATAGGAAGGATAATACAAGACCATGTATATGTATCCCACACTAGCTAGCAGCTAGTTAGAAGTCACAAAAATGAATATATAATCTAAGGAAAGTCGGAAACTCCATAATAACGACAACATATTCGAGAAGAAAAAAAAAGATGGTACAATAGTAATAATCATGACCAATATATAAGAGAAAAACTATAATAACTATGAAGGGGACTAAAACTATGGAATCAGTATATCCTGAAGGTTGAAGCACATGTTGCAGCAAAAACAATAATGAAGAGCATAGGAACTGATAACTTGATTGAATTCCCACTCGAGGCTCCGCCATCTGTAGTGGGTATCGTCCCGCTTCCAGCTCCACTAGTTCCTGCAAATTTAAAATATAAACTCAATCCAATTATATATTTTTTGCATGTTGTATGATGAATCAGCATAATGTATTCATTGATGTATGTACCTGAATTTGGAGATTCTGCTGGTGAAGCAGCTGCTGTATGTGTATGTTCACAAATAAATAAATGATTCATATTAATTAGCATAATACTTATCTTACTAGTGATTTAATTTAAGAAAATATTTGGTAATCAAAATAAATTAGTCAAAAATAGTCAGAATTTGTCTTATTATTTAGCATTTATTAATTATTATAATAATGAATGAATATTAAATAAGACAAATTTTGACTGATTTTGGTTTAACATTAGTATTTGAATAGATTATTATATACCTTTGCACTGGCTAACGGGTGGGGTGTTGACTCTGCAAGCACCAGGCAAAGCAAGAGCCTGAGTTTGGTTGATGGTGATGCCAAGGGACGATGAAGCTCCTCCGCTAAGAACCTGGCACAGGCACTGTGGTTCTGATCTCACTACATTTGAAAGCTGTGAGCAGCACCCTGAACTTGGTGTTGATGATCTCCCTTGAATGTAGTTTAGGCATGGTGACAGGTTCACCAACGCACTTGTGCAACTCGATTGCGCCGCCGCTCCTCCCAACATCATGCCGATTGCCACCACCACCAGTATCTCTACTTTCCCTTGTGCCATTGGAAATTAAACGGCTTGATAATACTCTTCTATTTATGCTTATTATGAGATATGAGATTGACTGGGATGGTTTGGTATGAGGAGACTTTATGGCTTTTTATAAGGGAAGATGCAACAGAAATCAATGTGAAAAAAAAAAAGCAGGTTTATGTGGGTGAACTACCTCTCAATGATGGGAACTAATTAAAGGTACTTGGATTTAAGGGTACGGTGCTGTGAGTTCAAATGTGAGAGAGTTGGACACTTGGCCTTTATGGAATAGTGTTGCATTGCATGGAATGATGGAAGGTTCCTAATCCTAACACAGGTTTGTTTGGTATGTGGATGAACTACTTTTAGGACTATGGAGGAAGGGAACTGTGTCACCATTTTGTGAGGTCTTAAATTAGACTTTTCAAATCACATTCACAACTTAATAACAACAACGTACAACTCACAGCGTGTTTCTTACACTTGTTTCATTTGGGAAATTTTGCTTATTCACCAAATCCAAACACCGTCTAGGTAGGGACGTGTAACTATTAAGATGTACTAACTAGCTACCAGATTCAAAAACTAGAAATGGCCATGGCAAACAGTTTTTTTTTTTTATTTCCCACCGTATCTTCTAACTCCACAATTCCACAGGTCAAGGACTAATTAGCACTTTGGGAGGAAAGAAAAGTGTAAAGGATCATTTAACACGTCTGCATAAGTCAACACTTTTTTTTGGGTACATGCATAAGTCAACACATTAGTTAATCATTTTTCTCAGGGTACCGTTTTTATAGGATGCTACACACTTTAGGCCTGTTATGAAAGTTTAGGCCATGGCCCAACTCCAAGGACAAAGTCTGTTATAGGCCTTGTTCGTAAAATGTACTTTTTTACGGTTTATCCAAGCTTAATCCCGAAAAAAATAAAAAAGTTTTATGACGTAAATATAAAAAAAATATCCATAGGTGTGGATTGTATATTTGTATGTACACCTACACATGTTGTTTGGAATCTATAGACTTTCTAAAGCATAATAGGTTTTGCTTAATAAGGTTTTGAATATAAAACTTTCATTGATAAAATAAAACGAACTTTGTTAGGTAGATAATGATTTTTGTGAATAATATGAACAATGAGTTTTAAAATTGGTCCAATAAAATAAAAATACACTACATCTTTAAATTATCCACCTAATCTTAATATTAGGATAACTATCTATACCTCTAGTAAATTAAATATTCAATATATTTATTATTCATATTGTTTAATATTTTCATTGTCTACCTATACTTTTTCAAACGGAGTTAGACAAAACAAATTGATTATAGTTTTTGGTCATTGGACAGAAGGAATATTAAATGTTTTACAGTAATCGAATCTATGGACAAAGATCATTCTCGGGCTTGGGCCAAAACTTGTTGTTTAAATTTCCTCAAAAAACTATCTGGTGCTACACGGTAGCCTAGGTCTACGGGCCACTCGACTTGGTTTGGTAATGCCCATGAACTTGGGAACAGTGAGGCGCTGACCAAAAGCAAAGGGGAAAAACCGAAAAGGAGCCTCGAGCATCCAACTAACAAAAGGCCAGTGTTTTAGTTTGAGTTTATTTTCGATTTTTTATTGTCCAATAAGCAATAGAGAAAGAGGATTAGAAGATTCCGTTGACTTGTGGAAGCGTGTTGGATCGGTATGGGAAAAAATAAAATATAGGGAAGGATCAATAAAGCAAGCAAAGAAAGAAGGAAAGAGAAGAAAGCAGGAATATAATCTAGGATTGTGTTAGTCTTGGGTTATCCACTTTTGCAGATGAACTAATACAGAACTTAATGACTTGGCTGATGATAAATGTTGTATTATAGACACAACATTCTGTGACACTTGGGTGAACATAACCTTTCCACTGAGGTCAAAAGTCAAAACATACTAATCCCACCTGCTTCAAATTCTTTCATTTGGCTCTAATTAGTCATGGTAGTTGAGCTTCTAAACCAAATTTCATGCTTAACTTGTTGATTTCCTATGTCTATAAATTCGCTTAACATGCTCTTACCCAACCATCAAACTTGGTCTTGACTCTCTACACATAACAAATAAACATGGTAGCAAGTGTTGTGGCTCTAGTACTAGGCATGTTGATGGTGACTGCACCATCCTACGCGCAAATTAGCACACCATGCAACGTCTCGGCGCTAAGCACACTGTTCACACCTTGCGCGGGCTTCCTCACAAATAGCAGTGGCAATGGCACCTCGCCAACTGCCCAGTGCTGCGGCGCCCTCAAGTCGCTGACCAGTGAAGGTAAATTTCCTCCATATTATTTTTACGGTAAAAATTTAGGTGCAGTTAATTTGACGTAAAGTTGATAGCTGAGAATTATTAAACGATTGAACAGGTTTGACTGAATTGTGATGCAACGCCTCTTAGCTATCAACATAACATGAAAATTCCATCTACTTTTATTCAGTTTATCAATACCACTAAGTAATGTGCTTTTGAATTTTGCAGCCTCAGGTACACCACTTCCTGCTCCAGGTACGTAATGCCAGAATTATTGCTCGAAAACTCTTATATGAGCCTTTCTTAATCCATCTTTTGAATGATATTTGAATTCACAGGACCAGTGGCTTTTGGACCGTCTCCTTCATCACCCTCAGGATTTACTCCAACTCCTAGTCCTCAAGGTTAGTGCGAACTGCCTAATCCTAATTAACTAAGAGCATATTTGATTTAGAGTTATTCTGATGTGTATCTTTTGAGCATGCAGCTTCTTCTTCTTCTGCCATTCCCCCATCACCACCGAGTCCACCTTCTCTGGCACCAGAGTCTGACACAAGTAGTAGCTCTCCTCCTCTTCAAAGTCCGGCATCTCCATCAGTGGACTCTGGAACCACAAGTACACCAGCTTCATCCACGGGAAGTTCCCGCCCTGGTCTCACTTCATCATCCGCCATCAAACTTTTCAATGCGCCTCCTTCTCTTCTATTCATTGCAGTTGGAGTTGCTGTTCTCAAGTTCATGTACCTATGGAATTGATGTTACTATGTATTCTTTTGCGGCGTGGCTGCTCATATCACCTTCTTTTTTCGAATCGAAGCTATTTGTATTGTAAATTTGTAATGTGTATTATTATTCTTATTGAGGTTGTTGGACGCATGTAATTGGGAATGGAGAAATAAAGTTCTTATTAATTATTTTTTATTAACTTTCTTGAGAATTTTCCTTTCTTTTTCGGTAGTGTAAGAAACAAATCCCAAACGAAACCAAGATCACACACAAATAATTAAAACAATAATAATAAATCAACAGCAAATTATGCATAAAAGAGTTGAATTTAGATTCTGTAGAGATAGTAAGTTTAACAAAAAGTAGGTGAAGCTGAAGGAAGCGATTGACGCCACGCACACTCTCTGGCTCCGTGTTGGTCAACAATTTTGATAACAAAGTTTGGAGGTGCCACAACCAACCGGGACCTGATTTCCGTGATGCATTTATCTACTAGATCAATAGCTTCTTGCAGGGACATTCCAGCGTGGTAGTGTGTGTCCATCATTGACAATGAGAGATAGGAGGCATAACCAAAAGCTGCCTTGTCAACCTTGTGAAGTGTTGCTAAGTAGTCAATGTAGTATAGTGAAGGGCCTGTGTGGTTGTCGTAACCAGCAAGAAGAATGTTCACAGCGTAGGGATTCTGAACAAAAACCACACCCACCAGCTAAAGTAACAAAACATTGATTTATTATAAAATATGGGGGGTTTACCGGTTTAGTTACCTTGCGGAGAGCAGCAGCTAGCTCGGCGCGGGTGAAATTGGCGGCAGCGGAAGTGGTCAAAGGGATCCCGTTGCGGAATTGGTAGAGAGCCACGTTCTTGTGTATGTATTCACTGAACTGAACCCTGTCACCGCCCTCACCACTGGCGGCGATGAGCTTGTGAGAATCAAGTTTCATGATCTTCTCCTCGTTCGTCTTGTGCACCAGTATGCCGTGCACCGCCGACGTGTCCGCCACCACGATGGCGAACCCCTTCCCTACCATTCCGAATACGCACTCCATCTTCAAACATCCAAACTATTTTCTTCTTCTACATGGCTTCTCACTTCTCCGGTTCCCTGTTTTAAACAACACTCACTCTGTCTTGAGAAACAAGCACACAATACGACTAGTCAGATTGAAGCCAGGGCCCACCTTCTTTATTTTGGTATTTACGGCCCACCTTCTTTACTGCAACCATTGGCCCAACGTTCGGCCCAACTAATAAATCTGAACCAAAAAAAATAATTTTTGTCAAATATGGTTAAACTATTCAAAAACTTTCAACGCTCTCAAATTGACATGCGTCACCTTCATTACAACAAAAATCCATAACAAACGGAAGACGCGGAGGAACAATGCTCCATTTTTTATGCGGTTCATGAAAAGCTCTCATTTTTTTTTTTCCTTTTTCCTTTTTTGGTCAAAACGATTAACGAAGAAAGGCCTCAGCGTTATTTAGTTCGTGGCTGATGTTGAAGCAATTATTTAGCTGTATTTATATATAAATCCATGGATGAGAGGATTGTTCTTCAAAGACAAGCAAAAAGCGTGAATAAATATATAAAAAATGGGAAAGGAATACTATAACGTTGTTGCATTTTTCATGGCCATGATGGTTTTCCTGATAGTGGGCGCTAATGCGGTAGACAATTCTCTCAAGGCTCAACAAAACAGATGCAACGACTACTGTTTCCGTGCTTGTGTTTTCCCTAGTAAATTTTGTAGGTGGTGGTGCGGTGGCCGCTGCCAAAACCCAATAGGATGTAAGTTTATGCGTCACTTTCTCGCAATCTCTCATTTTATATTCATGCTAATAAATCTTCTCTCTTCTTTTGTGCAGTTGATAGCTATAAACTTACCAACCTTGACGAAGGAAAGGGTAGTTACCCTGTCCCAACTGAGGAGGACTACCGTAGCTATTCCAAGACCCATAAGTTATGAGAGATATGATTAACACTCAAATATGTTTGTATCTACTAATTAGTATTCCATTTGGCTTGTTCATGTAAATATTGATATATATTTTGCCAGTCTATATTTTTAAAAAGAAAATTACAAAATAAGAGGTCGTTGCCGTTATGATGTATTTAATTAGTTTCGTATAAATAAACAACCATAAGCGCCACCCGTTTTCTTGGAGAAACAACGCACAAACGTTTTTATTTATTGATAAGTTTTTGGATAGTAGATTACAAAAGCGTGATCTTATTATGGATACATAACAAGTTTCCTCCATTCTCAGTTAAAAGCCTTCAAAATTGAAAGGAGTGGACCCTTCCCTCCTTGGTTTTCCTCCTCTTGATCCTCTTTTTCAGGAGACGACGGAGATTGAGATTGAGGACGAGCACTCACAAAGTGAGACTCCCTCTGGTTTTTGATGAGCTTCTCAACTTGTTCACCCGAACCAGGGAATGCTAAATCCTTCGCTTGCTTCTCTATCTGGTCTATCACATTGTCCTTATCACCTGCAAGGAAGATTCTGTGGTTGTTTTCAGCGTTGATACCGAAGCCAAGCAGATGGAGTTCGGAGGAAGCGTTGATGGCTACTGGATGAGCTGCTGGCATGATGAACACATCGCCTTCCTTCAACCTCGCTGTGTACCTACGCACCTCTCTGTTACTTCCCTCCTCTTCTTCATCTTCCTCCTCTTCTTCCCACTCTCGTTCCCGCCGTCCCCTCTGTTGTTGCTCTTTTCTTACAGCTACGAGTTCAAGGTTTCCAGTTCCTTTGTTGACGACGACGATGACCATGGCCTTTGAGTTGAAGTGTGGGAGCATCAAAGCTCCTTCTTTGATCTCTACACAGGTGAGCATCATGTCCAGGTCCTGAAGCTGGGGGTTCTTCTTGTCTGGCTTCACCTCAAATAACCTCCCAAAGTTGTTAGAAAGATCGGGCTCGCCATCTCTCAAGTTGATTGGGTTGGTGATATCTTCCTCTTCGGAGCCTTTCTTTGAGACGGATTTAGCGTGCTTAGTAAGTTCTTGAACGTGCTCCTTTGACACTTTGACTATCACTCCTTCATTATCACTACTCCGAGTACTCCGTCGCCTCTGCCCTCTCTCCTCTTGCTCTCCTCCTGCATTCTCTTCTAACAGCACCCTCCGTATCTCATTGAATTCCGCCTATGTATATATATTATAAGTTTATAACATGATCGTTATTTTAATTCCATAATTATGACACATTTGCTTACATTGAAGGCGTGTGAAGCAACACCCACAACATGTAAGATGATAATTGAGAATTGAATATATATGTGAGAAGAAAGAGGTACCTACCTCAAACTGGCCGGGCGTGTTAACGGGCATGGAGATTTTAGCTACTCTGAGGTTCTGGTTGTCATGTCGATTCAAGATGTAGGAAATGAAACCGGATGGGATTCTGAGTGCATGGCCCTCGTCAAGATTAAAGCTCTTTCTGTTATTGCCATTTGCTACGGTCACGGTGGCTTGTCCTGCAATCCAATGAATCATATGTATCAAGCAACAAAATATATATAGTATAGAATAGAATTAGATTTGATACCTTGCTGGATAACAAGGATGTTATCAGCATCAGCGTGCTTGGGAAGAACAAGAGTGTTAGGTCTGGCCTCGATCTGCACAATACGGTGATTCTGGAGATTCTGAAACTGCTTTGACCTTTGGTCAAACCTCTGCAGGACGCGGATCCTACCGTTTTGGTTCCCGTAGCGGGTGCTAAACCGCCTTGACGGGAAGTAGAAAGGGTTGTTCCGTGATGTTTCTTCCCTCACCTCGCTACCTGGTGTTCCCCACTCTTGTTCTCCTTCTCTTCCTTCGGGCCTTATTTTCCGTGGCTGCTGATGACTTGGTCGCCTCCAATCTTCTCTTGGTTGTCTCCAGTCTTCTTCTCTTTCACGCTCCCTCGGTTCAGCTGGTCCCCATCGGCCTCCTTCCTCTCTTCGGGGTTGACGGCGGTCATCATCGTAGTCTCCGGGTTGGCGGCCACGTGTCCGCTCCCCTGGAGGGTGACGTTGGTTGGTGGCGCCAGTGTCATAGACACAACGAGGATCATACTCGAGCTTGGTGCAGCGAGACTCGCATGCCTTTTGCTTCAAGTCGTCCGGTTCCTGTTGACAACTCTGGAGGCACCTCTGGGCGCAGGGGTTCTCTGTTTTCCTGTAAGGTGACTTGGCATGCGTTGCAGAAACTGAAGCCAGGACAAGGATCCCTAGCAACAGCATCAGTGGAGAAACCCTCCCTCTCATTGCTCCTGCTACTACTTTATATAGATGATTGATGAATATATATTATTATGAGGAGTGTGGATGGTGAAATGATGGAGGGAGGTGAGTGGTATTTATATAGTTGCGTTAGGATGATATGGATGTACACTTGGGCATTGGAGTGGCATGCAGGTTGACGAGTGTTGAAATTGAGAAATGTGAGGTGGCAACAACATTACTAGGTCTTGGCTTAGAGATAAACAAGAGATGGATGGATTGTGGTGCATGGTGGACACATTGACATAGAGAGTGTACGTGTTAATATGCATGGCAATTGGGGTTCAGTATTAGTTAATTTTTTTGCTTTGGATATGTATGGTGATGGACGCGGCGCTGGGCTCTCATGATGAACTTGGACATTGTCTGGGAAAAGGTTCCACTGCACATACAGGATGGATTCCTTTTGTCTTTTGATAAAATATCATCACCCATTCAGCTATCCTTACGGTATTGCCTTGCATTTTAGCGTATCTGCGTATCACAGGCTAAATCATATATGTCTTCATTAACCAAAATTTTAAACATCACCTACGTCTGATTTATTCCTTCTTTCTTTTCGATATCATCTCTATTCTGTTCAATATAATCGCAAGCTCTAGCTACAGAGTTGTGCTACCGTATGAGAAGCATTAATAACACAACCTAAGGCCGACAAAAGATAATCCAACTATGGAAACAAAGTAATCACATTCTTAATTAAAAATTATGATACAATAATCTCCAAAATGTTCCTAATTAACATATTGATAAAATAATTGGGGGATAATTTATTCTATTGGGAAAGATTGGAATAATCAACAGTTTTAAACAACATTTATCTTTTCGTTTAAGTTTCTCTTTTTCTTCATAATTAAGCTTTTGTTTATCTACTATTTTCCTAGACATTATTGGTTAAATAATCAAAGTTAGTTCCATAGGAAAATCCGGTTATTAGCATATTTGCCCAATATATAATTATTATCCCCAACAGAAATATTTTATAAAATTATTTATCAAATCATCATGAAAGTGCTTCATTATTTCGAGCAATATTACACATCGATTTCTTTTTCTAATTAAGACACAGAATATGAGTTTTTTGTGTGTACTTTTTCTTTGCCTTTTTCTTTAGATAGTTCATTACAAATCGGACCTATGAAAAGGAGAAAGATACACTAAATAATACTCACCAATTTAATTAATTATTGCTTTTGACATTATCATCAAAGATATTAAACAATCAATGATTATTCTTAAATAAGAACATTAAACTATCTCATATCACATAAACTTAGCACATCTAACAACAATTATATAACAACAGAAACAGACATATATACTTAATTAGAAGAACTCAACACTTTCAGATTGCTCCATTCATATGCTTTAATTCCCTCAACAGCCATATTTCCAGTGCATTATATATTTTTGCCACAAATTTTTTTCTTTCTATTT
>NC_029780.3:110106664-110158018 GCF_000817695.3 Arachis duranensis | reverse complement strand
TATTTTGTTATTTTTTATAATAAGAATATTGTAGTCATTTTTTACAAAAAA
This sequence comes from Arachis duranensis, assembly GCF_000817695.3. Lineage (NCBI taxonomy): Eukaryota > Viridiplantae > Streptophyta > Magnoliopsida > Fabales > Fabaceae > Arachis > Arachis duranensis. Next base: position 110,157,967 of record NC_029780.3, on the reverse strand, counting down.
TATTAATTTAGATCGATTTAGGATTTAGTTCATTGATTTTTTGGCCAAATCAATTTATTTGATCTAATTTTGACAAAAATAACACAATTTAATTAATTATATACATTAAATTTTAATTATTAAAAAATATTTAAAAAAAAGTTACTTTTAACGTGTTTATTTTAGTAACTCAATATATATTTTATATTTTAATATATATTCTATACTAATAACTATTTTAGTGATTGATTTTTTATGTAAATATATCAATTCACATAGTATCTTGCTTCTTAGTTCTCACTGTACCCAGAATAGTTAGACATTCATCGAGTAATCCACAAAGTAATAATAATGGAAATGGCTTCTATTTTCACCTTTATATTCCAAATAATGAAATACGATTGGCTTTTGGGTTCTAAGCATCACCATCTATTAAATTGTTTTTGGAAAGCTATCTAATTTCAAGCAGAGGTGGGGTCTATATTTACATCACTCGACCAGTTCAATAGTAGTACATGATCATTGATCAACCAAAATCTCTTCCTCCAAATTCCTTTTTCATAAAAACTAAATGTTTTCTGATTACTATAAAAAAGATATTTTTAATAATTACTCTCAATAATATATATTAGCAGGAAAAAATTATCAGAGTAGATCCGATGTATCGAAGCATGCATCTTGGACAAACATAATTTTCGCTCTCTTAGCTGAAAATAGAGATAAATGTAGGGAGGAAAGTGTCTCATAAGTCATGTGAATAATTAAGATATAATTAAAGATCTCTTGAATTTCGTTGCAAATGTCTTGCCTCCACCAGGTGCTGTTTTATGGTTAAACTCTAGAAGACGAGATTATTAATTCTTAAACTATAGCATGCATGGTTTAATTAGAGGGTAATCTTTTAAGAGTTTCGTTAGCTAGATCACATGAGACGTGAACAACGTGAATATAAGGTCCACTAAATATCCGATTTTACTTTCATTTTTCATCTTCTCTTTTACTTAATTTCATCTCCTCCTAACTTAAATCTTATTTCACCACAGCTATCCTACCGCCCTTTATCCTAGACACAGCTATTGTCGCCGGCAACAAAGTTTCCCGACACCATCATCGTCCGTCATCCACCAATCCCGTGAGGAGAATTGCTGTTCCGTCGTTACCCCGATGCTGCATCACTACTCCCTTGTCAACGATGCGCTGCGATTCATCCTTAACCATCGCACGTCGCTGCTCTTCTCGCTAACCTATTGAGGAGAATCGCAGTTCTCCCGTTGTTCGGACACCGCACCACTGCTGGCACTATGTCACCGCCCAGAGTCACGTCTTCTTCCCATCTTTTGCGCAGTGCTGTTCTGTCCATTTCGAAGCCTACGAAGTGACGTCATACCGTCGCCGAGCCAAAGGTCTTGTTCTGCTGTTGCTCCAACACTACACTTTTGTCCTTGCTTTCATGCCGTTGTATTGTGTCTTTGTCACTTTTATCACGTGTCATTTTGCTTCGTTTATTCAAATTGTATGACCCAAATAAACATCTACATCTCAGTAAAAGGAACTATTCGCATCTATAGTAAAATAAACATCCTGTGGAGCGTGTACATGCAAAATCAAGTAAAATACAATGGTATACTCAAATAAACATCCACTTTAGAATAAAAAAACCATCTGCATACATAATAAAATGAACTTCCAACTTAATTGATAAGAAACAAGTACGAGACAACAATTGTGGGGGCACCGGAGTTGTAATATGCAAACCCCGTAAAATTAATAAATAATTAGCCAATAAATTAATTATTATTCAAAGAAACTAGAAAATCAATTTTTATAATTTAGAGTAGTAGAAATATTATAAATATGAATTTTGACACTAATTTTAAAATTTTTTACCAAAAACTGAGTCAGTGGACCAAACTGATTGGAGTGGATCCAAATCGGCCCAAGACCCAACCTATAAACCACCAAAAATGTGTTTGTCCCTTTCTCTCTTGTGAGATACGTTACGTAAAGAAGGAGAATCCTAACATCTCCGAAATTCAATCGTTTGTAACTTTCAATCCAGAGATCCGATTGACGAGCCGTCAGCGACCACGTATTCATCTCGAAATTCTCTTTAATTATATTTGAATAAAGTGGTAAAAAAATTATCTTTCTCTCCCAGTTCTTCTTATTCTCAATTTCGTGATTTTAGAGTTTGGGTATTGATAAATTGAATGATTTGATAGTTTAGGTGAACTCTAGCAGCAGATAATCACTGGGTTTTGTCCAATTGATTTGTGGATAAGGTAAGAAACTGTTGAACCCTTGTGAAATATTGAATTAGTGAATTCTATGATGATTATAGTGATATTGTGTGAAATAAATTGTGTTCTAGTTATTTTGAGTTCAATTGGGCAGTTTGAAACGAAATCCGGGTGATTAAGATTTGAGGAATTGACATTTGAAAGTTTGGAGCTTGTGAAAGGAGAGGTTTTTGAGGTGTTCCAAGTTTATGGAGGAATCGGCCAATGTATGGTTTTGATTTCTCGTAGTTAATGTTTAATGTCACGTGAAAACTTAGACTAGAAGACCTTAAGATAGGAATTAATTGAATAAATTTTTTATGGATTATGTACATGGTATATGATGTACGGTTCGGTTTTTTGTAAATAATTTGCTAGTGGAGTTGGTTGGTTTTGAGAAAAGATTTAATATTAAAATTTGTTTAATTTTAAAATAATTTGATACTGAAAATGATTTGAATGATTAAGAGGTATTTGGTTTGGTGGTTGGGACCCTTGAAGGATGGTAGAAGTTTGAGTTTTAGAGGAGATTGTTGAGTTAAGAAATTAACTAAATTAATTTGATGATGATAAACATTATTGTTAGTGGGTTAAACACCCAACTAGTTTTAATGGAATTTGGTTAAGTGTTGCAGGCCAAAAAGAAAGAAAGAAGCAGCCCAATAGGATGAAGATCAAACCAGAAAATATAACACCCTACCATATTGAGCTTTACCCTTAAGTTGTAAAACAAAGGTAGTGTGGTATTACGATCTCTACAATATAATGTATACATATAATAGCAGAAAGATTATAATATACTAGGAGTCTTGAATGGTAGATGAAATAAAAATCGTAAAATAAAAGCGCAACGCTCGAGAAGCGAGTTAACTTGCGTGCCAAGAAAACTATAACTATCAAGTATAAGATAAAAGAAGTAGGAATAGAGTGCCAAAGATACAAAATAACAAGCTCCTAACTTAGCCCGCGAAGTCAAGGCTGACCAGAAAATATTTACACATATATATACATATCCAAAACCCAAATATACTGTCACAACTCAAAATGAGCCATGACTGGCGCTCAGGAAAAAGATTTTCCTAGCAAGTCTAACATATTCGAATATAAGATAAATAAAAAGGTTACAAATAATTTTTGATAAATTTACACTTTTTAAAATGAATAATTACATAATTTAACAAAAATAAAATAAATAAATATAGATGGATCCTGCCTGTGACATATGGAGCATATGACGTCTAAGATCTCAACAAGAAATAGAATCCATTGCAGATCATTACTCTTGCATAGAAAGGCTCACATAATCAAATACTTATTCTTGAAAAATATTTTTTTAAAAAAAATGGTGAGTTTTGTAACTCAGTGACTAGACAGTACATCTATAATTCACATGAGACAATCTAAACATTATCATGAAAATGATTTTAGTTAGAAAATAATAATTTATATGAATAAGTGAATCAATAAGGGAGTTCTCATACAGAAATAAAATCAAATAGTTCACACTTGGGCAGCTTCACCTCCAAGGGTAGCCCTTTTCTCTAGTGTGTCCGTACGGAATAACAGATCCAACGTGTGGCCTATACGTTAGGCTAGCAACGTCCCTACTAGTTGAGGTCTGAGTCAGATGCATCTAAGTTAACGTCATAACCGCTGTTAACTATGGTTTTCTAATACGAACCTCCCAAACCAATTCAAAACATATAAATTCAAATATAATAAATCTTCGATCTTTCAAATATATATGGTATTGAATCAAATCAAATAATACTTTCTTATAAGAAATATTTTCTAATCATAACTTCTTCGATCATAAGTAAGTTTAAACACATTTCACAATTTCAAAGTCAGTAAGTACTAACAAATACTTCAATACTTCAAAAGTATATATTCGAGTAAAATCAAATGTTCTAAAATAATATAAAACTTCATCAAACATATATATATATATTCTCATGTAAATTTCTAAGGTATGAGCTTCATAAAAATATCAAATCAAAGTTCTTCAACTATAGTTTTATAAATATAAATAGAAACTCAGAATAGCATAAGCCAAAAAGATAATTAACGGTTATAAATATAAAGCCTACTTACAACTTAATCTCAAGGGACTGAAGATACCAAATCCGGAGTACCGAACTAAAGGGTACGAAAGAGCGCAAAAATTTGGACGGAGGCAGCAGCAGCTCCAACTTTAATTTTCAAACATACCTTGACAAAACTAAGACAGAGATATATGCTATAATAATTAGAAGATCACAGCAAAAAAATAAAACGGCAACAAAGCAAGGGTGGAGGAATTACATATTCAAAAATTCAGAATTGGAATTAAAACTGGAACAAGGGTAGTGTTGTTTCATAGACAAGAATAGAGGAGGTTGTGGTGGGTGAATGAGACCAAAGCAGTGACTAAAGTGGTTCAGTAGCAGTGGCGTTGATAACACTTCTCCAGCGGCAACCACGGTGACTCCGGCGGCAGGAATGGTCTCCAGGGGAGACGGCGGTGATGAGGGTTTCAGCAAGAGTCAAGCCTCCTTCCCTGCGACGGCTCCTTCGGTGACACAAGGCACGATGGCGATGGTGCAACTTTGACGATGACGGGTAGTGAGGTGCGACGGAGACCCTGGCTCGACGGTTGCTGGATAGTGGCGGAGCACAATGGCTCCTCTTCTCCCTTGCGGCACCTCTGGCTCGCAACGCGTGCTCTCTCCCTTGATGATGGCAGCAGCGACGGCGTCTCCCTCTTCTTGCGTGGTGGCTCGGCGTCTTGACGGCGATGGTGGTGCGCGACGGTGGCTGGTGACGGCACGGTACCCTTCCTCTCTCGGATCCCTTCTCCGTGCTCTCCCTTCCCTCTTCTCCAATCCATTTTTTTTCTTTTCTCTCATTCCCAGCTGCTGCTGTTAGGTGTGTGTGTGTGTGTGTGTGTGTGTGTGTGTGTGTTGCTGAAAAAGAAAGGGGCTAGGGTTTCTTTGGGGTAAAGGGATAATTGGGTGTTAATTAGGGTTAGGATTTGGTAAAAGAAATAAGGGTAGTATAGGAATTTTGATTAAATTGGAGGGTTGGATAGTAATAAAAGAAATCAAATGTAAAAGGTTTTAAAAAAATTCAGGATATTACATATACATACACAAAATCCTGTCTCTCCATAAACCTCTAAGAGGATAAAAAAGAATAAGTTATGCGGAGAGAAAGCTAAGTACATATATATACATCACTGTACAACAAAATAACCCAGTAACCACTTCGTTTCAGGTGTCCAGACGCCTAACGAGATGCCTCTCGACCTGCATCTGAAAAACAACAATATAGTATGGGGTGAGAACCAGAGGTTCTCAGTATGGTAAAGGCGCCACACATATAATATATAAGGTCCTAGAAATGCCAGAGGCAATCCTAGAATGCCAACACTCAGATTATAGAGCTTAAAGTATTAAACAGAAGTCATGAAAGGTGGTTTTCTAAGAGTATCTAAACCTAACTAAACTTAATCTTAAATCTAAGTCCCATACTATCATTCCTCCATACCTCCATCTCCATCACCATTTTACAGACAAATAAAGAGATAAATGCAAACTCAAGAAGGTTACAAGCACTGCAGGTAGCAAATATACACTTATCATAGTAAATGCACTTATCAGAGAGAGAAAGAGAAAGATTAGTCCCTAAGTTGTTCACCAAAGAAGCAAGAAAAAGAAGGTTAAGCAAAAAGGTTGAAGTCTAGTCACCCACATCAAACTGTATCAAGAAGTCAGAAGCTAAAAGATGATTTTATTTCCTTATACATGCATCATATCTTCTTCTCTTCATCTTCAACGTTCTGCCAATCCATTCTAGGTTACATGGGAAAGATGATCTCTGTTCTACACTGTTGTATATCTACGGTCATAAGTGTGTCTTGGGGACTAAGTAGTATTTCAATGGCCAAGATCTGGGTTTACCATTGAAAATTTGTGTTTGCTGCCTTGTGGCTTTCGGTCAACAAAGAAGGTCAGAAACAAAGTTTCTAATTTGAGGATTAACTGACTAAGGAGAGAGCAACTCAGCAACATGCAAGGAGATACAAAAGAAGATTTTTCATTATTCACAAGCGAAGGAGAGAAAACCAGTGTTCTTGAGGTGTATGTTCTGAGAAGAGCAATTTGAAGAAGTTCATCTACTTGGACAGTGCTTCCTAGTCAAAGGAGCATTCCGCCAGAATGAAGAACTGAATCAGAGGCTAGCAAATCTGGTTTATCACATAGCAAAGAGGCTGTTGAAGCATCAATCTCCTTCATGTTTTACAGATTGTAATTTACTTTTCAATGTTTATCTTTCTGTAATTTTTTGAGGTAAAAGGCCAAATGAGAGAGTCATTGAAAGAGCCTAAGAGTGGAAAGAGGCAGAGAGAAATACTTGAGAGAAAAGCCTAGAGTTATTTCAGATTTCTTTAGGTTGATTCTGTGTCTTGTATCTTGTACCTATGAGGTATCCATTTTTTAGTTGGGTTAGAACTAAGAGTGAATAGTTAGGTATTAGCATAACCAAGTCAAGTTAAGGTAGAACTTGAGTGTGAAAGGATTGTGTCAATCCTGTGGAATTGGTGTATGTAATACTTTAACTATAGTGGAAATTCCACCACAGTAGTGGTGGAGACTAGATGTAGGTTGCATTGCACAAGGCAACCGAACCAGGATACATGATAGTGTCAGCTTCTCTCTTCCCTGCTTTGTTCTGTTTTCTGATATTCATGAGACAAAATGAAATTGTCTCATAAATTTTTCGCTGCTAAGTTCAAACAGTTTCAGATTGCAAGTTTGCTTTAAAAGGGTTGTTTTATTAAATTAGAAGAAGGTCATAGATTTAACCCCCCTTCTCTAAGGCTTCTACAACCTTTAGAGATACTGCCGAAATTTATATAAAAATTAGAGTTTTAATTTAAAGTGTTAGTTTAAAAAGAAAAAAATTATTATGTGGCTTGTATATTTGAGACTATTTGTTGACCCTCTGTGGCAAGATGTGACCGAACACTGTGGCAAGATGTTCCATGGATATTATTCTTGAGCTTAGGGATGCGCGCACAGAGGGATGTTCAATGGTTAACTACCAGAATATGTCGGGTTGGCTATATAACCGACAAATGAGACTCATCAACCTTAGGACAGGCATACACATGTGTATTTGTATGTTTTGCTTGGGTGTGCATTGTTTTGGTTTGCTTAATTGCTTAACTCTGCTTATCTACTACTTATTCTATTTGCTACAATTGCATTTTTGTCTGTGTTTTTCTTTCTTGAATTGTATATGTATGTTTTCTGAGAAATTCCCTCTTGGAGAAGGTGTGAGGGAGGGTTGTTCTACCGATGATTCGGAGGGTTGAAGGAGATAGAAAGTGAAGTGTGAAGTTAAAGTTAGATTTAGAACTTGAATACCTTAGATAACTTACCTAATTTCTGGTTTAGTTGGGTCTTTAAGCTAAAATCTGAGTGTCGGAGTTCTAAGAATGTCTCTGCCTTTTTCGAGACCTTTTATATTAACTATGTGGGCACATTTATCATACTGAGAACCTCCAGTTCTCATTCTATACATATTTCTGTTGTGTTTTAGATGCAGATCAAGAGGCACCACGTTGAGCGTCTGGAGACCTTCCTTACAAGCGAAGAACTATCTTTTGGACTGTCATATTTTGTTTTAGGCTATGTATATATTTACAGAATCTCCGCGTGTATATTTTGTATTTTGTCCCTCTTAGAGGTTGACTTGGAAATACAAGTATTTATTTTGTAACTTGAGTTTTATTTGGGGTTGTATTATACTATTATATATATATATACTCTGGTCGACCTTAACTTCACAGGTCGAGTCTGGAGCTTAATATCTGTGTTTTGGAACTCTGATATACATATTATGTTTTTAGTTTTCTTTGATCTTGTCCATTCTGTTTTACGCTTATACGTACGAGTGTGACACAATTTTCTATTTTCACTTTTGTTTAGCTTATTTTTCAAGACTCATCGTTAGAAAATTATTTTCAATTATATTTATTTAAGTCTTTTCTTTTAGAAGTCATCATAATACCTCGCCACCTCTACTTTACGACTTAAACGAAGGCTCTGTGTGGTAGGGTGTTACACGATGCAGCAGCGGTGGCGATAACATAGAATTGTGAGAGAGTGATTGCGGCAAAAAAAAAAATCAAATTTTAATTTTTAAAATTAACAAGTTTTTTTAATCTATTATTTAGATTGTTAAAAAAAAGTCTTATTCTTTTGTATTTTCTCATCTTTTAATTCATTTCTAAATTAAAATTTAAAAATAAATATTGTTTTAAGATGAGTATATTCAACTCACATCCTAATTAATTATCTGGAAATACATCGTTATATGGCGGAGGATGTAACCAGCGAGGAATTAATGATAGTTTCAGGGAATAAGAAATGAATAATAGATCTACTTAACAAATCAAAATAAATAAATAATTTACCTGGAATAATGTCTATAATATCAAGCCCAGATACATAAAGAGTGAACTCACTTGCATTGTGACTGAATTTTAATTGTAGTCCGTCACGTTTAGCTTGGCATTTGCCCTGCGTTGTAACATACCGTAATTTTGATAGAGATCAAATTAAAGTAAAATAGTTTTAATTGTCTATTTAGATAATCGTAAAAAAGTTTGTCGGAATAACCGTCGGTCTATTTTATTATACTATTGATCATTCTGTGACAAAAAATATACTAATTTGAGTCATAAATACTAAATTAAAAAATCAAATTCAATAAATTAAACTTTTTAAAATTAGATTAAAACTTAAATGTAATTGTAATTTTCAATATTAATTTAAGTTTAACTAACTAAGTTTTATTAGTATTCTAATTTCTATGAGTATATAGATTGACGTGGCATTATTATGATTTGTGAGTAATAATAGTATACTCATTTCTATGTCACACCACTATTATTATAATAAAAATTATTTTTAGTGACAACTTTTAATAATAATAATAATAATAATAATAATAATAATAATAATAATATAATTATTGTATATCTTAGTCAATTTATATTTTTGCGACAAATATCTGTCGTTATTATTATATATTACAGTGACAAATATATATTTTTTGTGGCTATTAAATGATTTTTATCGAAATCTATATAATTGTCTCTAAAATTTTTGAATAATAAAATATAAGATAGCTAATATCTTGTTGATAAATATATTAACGATTATTTTATTACCATTTACCCGTATAAACAAAATAAATTATCACTAAAAATAAATTTTCTAGTAGTTCCCGCACCATTCATACTTAGAATCTTATCATATCTAATAATGTCAATGGTATATAAAAATATACCGGAGTAAACTTGACTTAAAATTTATGAAGCACTTTTGAAAAAGGCCAACTACTAACTGAATTAAGTAATATATAGATTTAGAAAACGTCAACTCATTATAGAACATAAAAATAATGTACATGAATAATGATGGAAAATGGAAAAGCAAAGTGGAGATTAAAGGTGAAAAAAAGACAGAGAGAAAAGAAAGGAAGAAGAAGTATTAATGAGTGGATGAGTGAGTTGAGTTGTTCCTAAAATACTTGATGAGAAGTGGAGTAAAGACGTGACATGAAACCGTTCAGTCTCTTGGGCGAGCCAACTGTTGCTTAGCTATCAAAGCAATTATTGCTATTCTAACTAGCCGGTCCACTATCAGACCATAGCTTCCATAATGGTCCATCCTTTCCATTTTTGGATGATTAGCAAACTCTTATACCACTTTCATTTTCATATTTTTCATCTCCTTACCAATATAGTAATCTTTTATTTTTTTCCTTTTGATAATATATAGTAATCTTTTATTGTGCACCCATTTCCATCCCATAGTCACGCTCATACACTTTATTTGTACAAATTCCGTATAAAGTGGACCTCATATCCAAACTAATAATAATAATATCGTTGCAACCCTTTCAAATTTAGGGTTATGCTCATGCTCGTAAACTTTTCACCCTCATGTGTAATTTATTTTTACTTTTTGTTAGCTTCCAGTTAAATTTGATGGCTTAGTCTCTTTTGGTAAGCCCTTATTGAATTGTATGTGTCTATCGCTATACTACTACTATGTTGCCACCATCGATCTTGTCAAATAAAGGTTCATGAACCAATTTGGAATGTTGAAGCAACAAATGCAAATGGTTACAATGACGATGAAGATTGAAGACGCCAATTACAGAAAGTCAAAATGGTGAACGACAATGCGATTGCCATCACGTTTTTTCCTCTTCACTATTCCTCCATTTCTTTTACCCTTTTTACCCCTCACCTTTTCCAACAAAAACATATATGCTTAAATTTGGATCAACTTGGATTTCTTTATATATTTATGTTTAATTGTATAAAATAATTAATTTAACTTGGGTTTATTTAAAGTTAAGATATTGGGGTCACGGTTATGTCTTGGAGTTGTTGCCAACACATTTAACAAATTTCAGCTCAGTCATATTGGGATGACCCAAATCCAACGTAAGAAGCGACTTCCACCTTGTCACTTTCACCTTGGAAAATCAAATTCCTTTTCTCTTTTAAGCAAATTCTTAACTTTTTATACATACGTTGTAACCATAATGAAACTACTCCTTAAAATTAGGAAAATAGTAGTGCACAAAAATAATAGATAAAGACTATTATCCACTATACATTATTCACTATAAAAAAATTGGAAAAGTATGACGATAAATAATCCTTTAGTTCTTTATAAATATCATTTTTTCCCTCCAAATTATAGTCATATCAAAAGTAAGATAATAAATTTTTAATATGAATTCTTTTGATTTTAAATTTTAAATAAAAAATTTTTAATTTTAAATTTAAAATTATAAATCTAAATTCTAATGTTAACTAATTAAATATTGTTTTCCTGTCAAACGGGCCAGTTAACCTATTTAGGCTAGACACGCCTAAGTCGACAAATAATATGAATTAATTTTTTTATTAAAAAAATAGATAAAAATTCATTTTGAGACTAAAAAATTTAGACGGAAAAAAATATCACTTTTATACCAAAATATTGAAATGTAAATTTTTAAGTTGATGGGTTAAATTTTGAGATAGAATAAAACAAATAATTACAACAGTGATGATACTTTAAAAAATATAAAAAAAAAGTTAAGCAGTTGTTCATTAAACAAGTCTAATTTTAAAAACAAAAATTCGCTTATTTAAATAAATTAACAAATTTATTAGATAAACGAACTTTTCTAACAAATATGATTCAATTTTGAGAATCATAATTTCCTATAGTTTCTCTTATTTATGCTCCCATTTTGATCAACAATATTCCTACACTCAATTTTGGTGTAAAACAGTGCTTCATATACATAGGCTTTGGCCTTAAACGTGCAATAAAGCAAAATTCAATGGAGGATGAGATTGTGAGCTTCTCAATCCAGTGCTGTCCTCTGAATATTTTTAATCTAGTCCGTCCTTTGAAGATCCCCAACATAAGTTGATAGATTGTATTGCCTGTTTTTTAGAATTCAATTTTCTGGTTTCAAAAACCAGTTATGCGGTGGGGTAGCGAAACTAACTAGGTCACCACCAAGTTTCTCATTTAATTATTTTTTATTTATGATATTTTTTATCATTATTTATTTGCAAGTTTCTGTACGTAGATTTTAAAGAACTTTCTTTCTCTATAGTAGTTTCTATATAATTATTTTTTCTTTGGGTGGTATGCCTCATTTCTGCTAAAAAATAATAATAAAAAAAAAAGAATAACAAAAAATTTCACATGTTCTCGTGTATGGCCGAAAAAACCCAATGACAGTTGCCTTGATTGTAAAATAATTAAATAATCGCATATCCCCACATTTGAACAAAAACATTATCTAAGCTCTGCAACAGGGAGCTTCTTTCTCTCAATAGGAGAGTAGTCCTAGAACTTCGGGTTCTTCTCCAACAGGGAGCTCTTTTCAATCTCAACACCCACAACATATCTCTCACCACCCCCATACTTTATAAACAGCTAAAAGACCTGCAAAACACAACAAATATTGAGCAATGCACAGTATGAGCAGCATAGAAGAAAAAGTTATCAAGCTGAATAAACCAGGAGAGCTGGGATACAAGAAAGAGTGCCTAAATGTAGTGGGCAAGATAATAAGTGACAAAGAAATAAGTTTCAAAACATATAAGAATGCCTTACTGGGAATACAGGGAGTTGCAGTAAATGATATTGGTTCAAAGAAGATGCTATTCAGCTTTAAGGACAGAAAGAAAGGGCTACAGATAATGCAAAACGGGCCATGGAATGTAAGAGGAAATATGGTTAATCTGAGACTATGGAGGAAGGGTGAATCAGTGTTCGAGGTAGATCATGACTTCATGGAATTTTGGATCCAAATACATGGCATCCCGCTTGACCTCATGGATAGAGAAACAGGAGTGCGAATAGGAGAGATGTTGGGAGCTCTAGCCGAGGCGGAAGACCCAAAAATGGATGGAATTCTGAGGAGATCATACCTGAGGATCAGGGTCAGCATCAACATCACCAAGGCGCTACCAACAGGCTTCTGGTTAGACAGGAAGGACCTGCCTCCTCTGTGGGTCTTCTTCAGGTACGAAAGGCTACCGGATAGTTACTGTTTTAATTGTGAAATTTTAGGACATGAAAATAAGACTTGCAAGAACCCAACAGCAATGGCAAGCTGGGATCCTACCAAGAAGAGGTATGCACCAGGCCTAGGAACAGGAAATGGACAATCAAGATCAACGGCGGGGGGAGGAAGCTCAAAACAACAAAGTTGGAATGAGGAGGGAGAGAGGTTGGCGCGTGAGCAACAAAACCAGGAAAGGGAGAGTGGGGAGAAACAGAAATCGGAGGAGAGTAGGATAAGGGAGGAACAGGCGTTTCAGCAGAAAATCAGGGAAGAAAGTGTCCGGGAAAACCAAACTGAGAGAGAGGAAGAGATGGCTGAGGCAGAAGAGCAGGTAGAGAAAGTACAACAAATCCCTGATTTTCAGGGAATTAGGAATAAGCAGAATGTCCTGGAAGCTGCCTATAAATTTAAAAGACTCATTGAGGAGATAAGGGAGAGGAAAGATGAATGGGCCAATAGCAATAAGGCCCAAGAGGAAGGGAAAATTATTGGGGTACAGAGGTTGGGAAGAAAGGGCCCAACAAAGGAAAATGGGGCAAATACAGAGGCAAACATGTTACATGGAGAATATGGGGAAAGAAATGGGCTGAGACAACATATAATAGAGGAGGGGGAAGTAAACAGCTACAGCATTGCGAAGGGGAGGTTGGGCCTGGAAAACGAAGTAAGAAAGGAGACCATAGGCCAGGAATTAAAAAGGCTGATGTTAGCAAGAAACAAGGGCAAACAAATATGTGAAGACAGATTAGGAGGCAATGATAATCTAGCCTTACTGAAGGGTGACAGGGAAGATGACAAACAAAAGAAACAGTTAAAGGAAACACAGAGGAGGGATCATAAGTATGGGAATCAGCATGCTCACTCAGGGGGGAATGACTACTATGTTGAACTAGCAAGTGATGAAGATCAAGAAGAAGGAATGCAAGCTCAGGGAGATTGGGAAACACAGCTTGCAAGGAAACTGGAAATAAAACTGAATTTGAAAAGGAAGAGAGAACTATCATAAGTGCCTTTGCTAACGTACACAGAAGGGAGGGAGGAGTGCGAGGACAAGGAAGCCAAGAAAATGAGGAGCAGCAACACGGCTCGGGATTCATGGAAGTATCAACCAGCAACACAAGACCCTGAATCTCTCAAAGAAGGACAGAAGGCTGAGGAGGCGGGCCTTAACATGCCCCAACCTCAGCCATGAGTATTATAAGCTGGAATTGTCGGGGAATAGCGGCTGCCCCGACAATTTCTGAGCTATACAATTTATGTAAAAGAGTAAAGCCGCTTATAGTATATCTAATGGAAACTAGGGCAAGTAGAGACAGAATGAATAGGATTAATAGAAAGCTGAAGTTTGATAATATGTTTTGCGTAGAACCCCGGGGCTTGTCCGGTGGACTATGTCTCCTATGAAAATCTAATGTGAATGTTAATGTTTATGAATGGTGTGACAACTATATTAAAGCCAATATTAACATTAATAATGATTTGAAATGGCAGGGCATTTTTGTGTATGGAAATCCTGTTTTTAAGAAGCGGAGGAAACTATGGCAGGAGCTCACGGTAAGTAATATAAGCAAGGAGGTACCTCAAGCTTATTTGGGGGACTTCAATGACATTCTAAACCAAGAAGAAAAGGCAGGTATTCTCCCACAACCTAAAATCTGTTTAGAAACGTTTAGAAGGTTTGTAGATGAAAATGGTTTGATGGATGTTGACTTAAAGGGAAGTAAATATACCTGGTTCAGTAATCCTAGAAACAACTTCATAACTAGGGAAACGTTAGCCTAAAAGCAGCTCCGGCCATAAGCTCGGATCATTGTGCGCTCATATTGGATTTACAACCGAGAGGGAGGATAAAAAGAGAATTCAAGTTTGAGACATTTTGGGCTGAGCATGAGGAGTGCAAAGAGGTGATCAAGAAGGGCTGGCAACAAGATGATGGAAATAGGAATTGTTGGGGCAAATTCATAAGAAAGAGAAACAGTTGCATAAGGGAGCTGATGGAATGGAGCAAACGAAAGTTTAAGAGAGCAGATAAAGAACTAGAAAGAAAGAAAGCAGAATTACATCACATCCAAGAGAACGATATGTCAGAAAGAGATCAAAGAAGAGAGAGGGAATTGAAGAACCAAATATCAGAGCTATGGAAACAAGAGGAGAAATATTGGGGGCAAAGATCAAGGCTGAAATGGCTAAAATGGGGGGACAAAAATACATCATTCTTTCATGCAACAACCATTCAGAGAAGAATTAGGAACAGAATTGACAAAGTGAAAGATGAAACAGGTCAGTGGATACAAGGAGAGGCAAGCATAATGAGGTTAGTGGAAAGGCACTACACTAAATTATTCACCTCCGAAGGAGACAGAAATCTGGAAGAGTGTGTAAAAGACATACCAAAAAGAGTTACTAGAGAGATGAATGAGGAACTAATGGCAAAAATTAAAGATGAGGAAATAAGGGAGGCTGTTTTCAGTATGGGAGGGCTGAAAGCTCCAGGGCCAGATGGTTTAAATGGGCTTTTCTTCCAACAACACTGGGAGATCTTAAGCAAAGAAGTCTGTGGAGTAGTGAAGCAAATTTTTGAAGATGGATGTATACCAGGGGATCTAGGGGAAACTACTGTTGTTTTGGTGCCCAAGGTTAGCCAACCTGAAAGCCTAAATCAGCTCAGACCAATAAGTTGCTGCAACTTTGCATATAAAATAGTAACTAAGGTCTTGGTGGGAAGGCTAAGGAAAGTGTTAGATCAAATCATATCTCCTGTTCAGAGTGCATTTGTCAAAGGAAGACAAGACAATATAATTATAGTGCAAGAAGCTTTTCATATGCTAAATAAAAAAGGAAATGCTGGAAGTCAGGACCTAGCGATAAAATTGGACATGAATAAAGCCTATGATAGATTGGAGTGGAATTTTTTGCAAAGGGTCATGGAAGAACTTGGATTTAGTAATGAATGGGTGAGGCTGGTTATGAGCTGTGTTAAAAGCGTCACTTACAGATTTAAAATAAATGGGAAGCTATCCAGTAGAATCACCCCTCAAAGAGGACTTAGGCAGGGAGACTCATTATCACCCTACCTCTTCATCTTGGCAGCTGAAAGCTTCACTATTCTGATGGAAAAGGCGAGAAGGGATAGGCTGATTTCTGGAATAAGATTAGCTCAATCAGCACCGGTCATCACTCATTTGTTATTTGCTTATGATTGCATAATTTTTGCAGGTGCGGAAGAGGAGGAGATATTTCAACTAATCCAGATTTTAAACAAATACACGGAGGCATCAGGACAAAGAATCAACACTGAAAAATCCGGGCTAATCTTTGGAAGCCAAGTATCTATACAAAAGAGGGTGAACATAGAAGAGATAACTGGAATGGCGTCATGGGATGATCCAGGAAGATATTTAGGGCTGCCTGCAAGATGGGGAAGATCCAAAAATAGGGCGTTGGAGTGGATAAAGGAGAAAATACTTGACAAAATGCAAGGATGGAAAGAGAAGCTGCTAAACCAAGCTGGAAAGGAGATTTTGATAAAAGCAGTAATTCAAGCGATCCCGGCTTTTGCTATGAACATCATCAAATTCCCAAAATCATTCTGCAGAGAAATCGAGGCTGCAATAGCGAGATTCTGGTGGGCAAACAACGGGAGGGAAAAAAGTATCCATTGGAAGAGCTGGAAAAAGTTGACTAAGAGTAAAACAAATGGAGGCTTAGGGTTCAAGGATTTCGAGTGTCAAAACATTGCGCATCTAGCGAAACAGACTTGGAGGCTACTAAAAGAGGGGGAAGCTATTTGGGCAAAGACGCTAAAAGCAATTTATTACCCTAATTGTAGCATATGGGAAGCGAAAGAAGGAAGAAATGCGTCATGGATATGGAAAAGCTTGTTGGAGGGAAGGGATTTTATTAGAAAGAAAGGCAGATGGAGCATAGGGAGTGGAATGGAGATAGATATATGGGAGGATAATTGGGTGGCAGGAATGGGGAAATTGAGGAGATATGGAGAAGAACAAGTCAGAAAAGTGAGTGACCTTATAAAGCATGGAGAGGGCTGGAATGAGAACAGAATCAGGGAAATATTTTCGGGGAACATAGCAGAATCGATCATAAGAACACCTATAAGCCTGATTAACAAAAAGGATAATCTGATCTGGCCATACACAGCCGAAGGACATTACACAGTGAAATCAGGTTACCGGGCTGCGAAAGAGGAGAAAGATGCAAAAGAAGAAATAAAATTAAATGAAGCTTCATCAAGTCAGAATCACAGGGAGATTTGGGGGACTATATGGGGACTACCAGTGCCACAAAAGATCATAATGTTCTTATGGAAAGCAGTGGAAGGTATTCTACCAGTAAACAGTAATTTGTATAAGCGCAGATGTGCAGTTAAGCCTTCATGTAGCATATGCCAGGATGAGAATGAAACTGTTGAACATGCCTTACTCTTATGTCCGTGGACGAGGGCGGTTTGGTTCGGATCGAGTATTCAAATAACACCTACAGCCTATAATGTGACATCGTTTGGAAGATGGATATGGGATACAGTACAGAAAATAAGAAGGGAGACAGGGAAGGATCAGGAAAGAGTACTATGTAATCTGGGGTGTGTATGTTGGTACATTTGGAAGACAAGAAACCAATACATATTCCAGCAAGCAACAATCAATCCAAAACAGGCAATTATCAATGCAAAACAACTAGCAGAAGAATACCACAACACAACAAGCGGGAGTAGCACACAACATAATTCAAGCAAAGGCAGGATTGGGGATAGGAAGAGAATTACCTGGAGACCCCCACCACAAGACAGGTTGAAGGTCAATACTGATGCAGCGTTCCAGAAAGATACAGGTAAGGCAGCTTCAGCCGTCGTCATTAGGAATTGGCAGGGCAAGATCATTACTGGGACAACAACAAAATTTACCACAACTTCAGCACTAGCAGCAGAAGCTCATGCATACAGAGAAGCTCTAATACTCATAAAGAATTTACAAATAGAAAATTGTATAATCGAAACAGATTGTTTACCATTGGTCCAAGCTGTTAAGGCGAGAACGCCAATAGCGGAGGCAAACGCAATTCTCAGAGACATTCTGCAACTGCTTGAAGAGGCGCCAACTGTAGGAGCTACCTGGACTCCAAGGGAAGGCAACATAGTAGCTCACCAATTGGCAGCGATGGCAATGGGGAATGTTCTCACGAGCCAGTGGACTTTCAATATTCCTAATCCAGTTAGGAATTCAATTAGAACAGAAGCCAGATTTTCGCAATTTCTCACCATAATTAATGGGCGCAAAATCAACAGGTTGGGCATTCATCCCCTACCAATCAGCAAAGAATGCAAACAGAAAAGGACATACCTCTGAGGGGAGAAATGCATATACGAGACATGCATCAAGCTGAAGGGGGAGAGAAGCATCAACCCACTGCGTCACAGCGGCGAACCACGGAGAGGAGCAACCACATTGGCAAAGATGAGAGAGAAGATCGACGAAGGAGTGCAGATGGTCACGAGCCTTGGCGGGAAGCTTCGATGCAGAGGATTGCTGAGGCCGAGGCAACCCACCCAGAAGAACCAACGCGGGTACTCCAAGAATGGCGTCAGTATCGGACGGATGAGGAGAATAGAGATGAATGCTCCAGACAACAAGAAACTCCACCAGAGAGCAAAGCGAGGAAGACGACAGTAGTGTTAGGGTCGAGCGCGAGGGAGACGGGGTATGGGGTGATTCGGGCTCTGATTTCGATTTTTATTTTTGTTTTTAAAAGATAAAATTAATTAAATTTGTCTAAAAAATTAATTAATTTAGTCATATTTGTCCTTTTGTCATTTCTTGTTGAGGTGACTAATGTTCGATGACATATTTCATTAACTGCTAGCGTGGCACACAAATAAAATGACACAGTTTTGATTCAATAGTCTCCAAACCTTTAAACTTATCGTTTAGTGTTTAGAAGAGAGATTCAAACATTGTAAAGCCTAACCCTCCTCTCATAACAATCTTTTATCTTTCTCTGTTTTACTCCAAAACATATCTCATCTCCTTCAAATTATGCTCTAAGCCTTTCACCCAAATTTTGAATCACCCCATCAACATTCGTTAGTGGCTATTGACGATTAAAAACAGAAGAATTATCACTACCGAATGCAGAATTGATCTTATCCTAGAGCAACGTTTATAGTAGAGGAAGCCATCGCGATAGTGAGAGGTAAGGATGAAGTTTTTTTCATGATTTTTGAGTTATTATGTGGTGTGATGTCTTCCTAATGCGGTGCTGTGTGTATTTTTCTAATTTAGGCTAAGGTTTGGGGTGACCAAGGATTTGTGTAACTGTTCGTTTATCATTTTAGTACGTGAGAATGCCTTGTTTTAATTGGCTTTGTGATGATTTTTATTTAAGGGTGTTTGATTTTAATGATGGTTCTTTTAGTTTGTTGCATGTTTATTTTGGGTTTAGGGTACGTTTTTTTATGATTGATTGATAAAATTGGATTTAGCCGTTGGTGACACATAGAGAATAGTTAGTGCAAGTCTGTTTTATTAATGGTATTTTTGTTTTTGTTATTGTAGATGGAAGATACATCCATGACATTTGCATTTTACCATGGTGGATTTGTTTAAAAAGTGTGAGGATGGAGATCAAAGATGATACATGGACCTGACAATACAGAAGTTTTGATGGGTGTTGAAGAAGATATATTTAATGTGTTCTATATAATGGTGCTGATCTCGAAGTAAATGTTGTCCCTGTTAACGCTGATATTGCTCCAAAAGTAATAGCACCATTACCTGCACTTCCATCACCCGTCCAACCTCCAATAGAGATTAACATCAGCGAATCTAAAAGCATTATTATTCAACAATAAAAAATTTTAACTTTATTTAATCATCTAACAAATGCATTTGGTATTGAAATATGTAGGATCAAGTGGTAGTAAGCCACCTAAATTACAAGTGATTAAAGAAAAATCTAGAGTTAGGTCTTTTCCTAAATCTACTACAACTGCACCTGTGGCTATTTCTGGTGAAACAATCAAAGGGACAAGTTCTGTAACTGTTAAATAACTATAGTCAACTTCATGACTTTTGTGCCTACTCCAAACTTCAAGTACTCAAAAAAGAATGATAAAAAAGATTGATTAGTTAAAAATGTATTGTGGTTGACTATTTTTTGTATGGGCTACTTTGTATTTTTTGTACGGGACAAATGAAGTACTATATTAACATTGTTGTTATCTGTAATTTGAAAATATTCTTTTTAGGTTTGTGGTGTCATGAAAACCTTATGAATTTGCTATGGTATTTATTTCTTAAGATAATATGACAATCAGCCTTCAATAGCAAGACAATAATAAGATTATTTAGTTTGATTACTTACTTTGTTTATGACTTAATATATCTTATAGCAACAATGACAGAGACTTGTTTATTTACAATATTTGGCAATGTTAATAATGGATAGTTTGGACTTAATCGTACACAACCAACTTCAAACAGCTACTCTCATTCAAGCGATATAATTCAATACACCGTTATATTTCAACACATTTTTGCACACAAGGCCAATCCACTGAATAACATAACTGAGTTTACTTAGAAGTACATATTAAACAACGACAAAGTATCACACTAATTACAAATTTACAACTACCACAAACATGAAAATTATTAGCAATTTCAAAACTCTAACTTCAACTTTTAAGTTGGCCAATTTTCATACCACCTTTATCCTCCATTTATCATAGTCACTTTCGACTTCTAAATCAGTTTCTGCATTTTATTTTGTACTACCTACCGTCACTCTTTGATAGTCATCATCATTAACCCACTTAAAGTAATTGCAATGACTGTCTTTTTGTAATTTTCAAAAGCAAAAAAAAAAAAAACTCACCAACAGATAACAAAATGGAAAACATTTAACTTTTTTTTTCAGCATCACTCATCCAGCTCTTTGGACATGCATAGAATAATTTATCTGAATTCTCTAATGTCCCAAATTTTTTAATCACAATCTTTAATCAATAGAAATATGATTCGTCATGAGTCTTCTTCCTTATTCGCATTGAAGCGTTGGAACTATGACTGTCGTGCGATGAATACGACAAACCACCACGACTTCCATTTTCTATCTCCATCCTTGCGGCGAAATAACAATTATAGGTTCTACCTAAGTATATGACCATTTAAGTGTTGACGATAACTTATTTATGATTGAATTTGAGATTGGGGTTCATCCATTTAGGGCTATTTAGGGACTGATTTAAATTGTTCTAACAACTAATCTTGTCGACAACAAGAGGGTACTACTTGGTATCCACTACGATGGCAGTTAACGGGATACGTCAGTGAATGTTAGCCACCTTAACAAAAGAAATGACGAAAAGACGAACGTGATTAGATTGATTATCTTTTAGGGATGAATTTAATTAATTTTATTTTTTGAAAATAAAAATAAAAATTAAAATATGTTTCAAGAATAATTTTGATTATTAACCGATTAACGCTTGCATATTTATTGAGATAGTCAATAAATTTATTACTTGGTAGTAATATAAAAATTACTTGAACAATAATGTAAGAATAAATCACGCTGACATTGCTTGAAATTGGATGATATTATTACTGATTTACAATGATCTAGTTTGGCTTTTCGCTATAAAAAATTGAATAAACCATTCTAATTATTAAAAGGAAAAATATCTATGTATACCTTCCCGGGGAAAGAATTACACTTGTTGTAGTTATATATATAGCATGTTTGGCACGCATGAAAAAAAGGTTTTTTTTTTTAATTAGAAATGAAACTAAATTTTTAAATAAAAATAAAAAAATTATGTTATTTGATTTTAATTTGTTGACACTTTCTCTCTTTTTTAAAGAAAGAAAAAAAACTGTATCTTGAGATTGGACAATATTTGGTTAGTTTTACATGATAAGATATAATAATCAACGACATAATTTAAGCTGCTTTAATTTGTTTGAAAACAATATAATCTAATAATTAATTAAGACAATGCATACTTTGGATTATGATTTATCTATTTGTGAATTACCTTGTATTATCGTATTTCCAAAGGATTTCACTAGAAAGATAATGGACTATTTATACAATGTGTACAATGAGTTATTGAGTTACAAAATGAACATCCTTGACCTTTCAGATCTAGCGATTTAATACCATGTCATGATACTATTCATCCCTAAAATTTTTGGAAAAAGATAACACTAATGATTATATCTTAAACAAAAAAATTATAATATATAAAATTTTTAATGCTCCTTTCCTTTTAATCTTATTTGATTGACATTAAAAATTTCACATGATGTCTTAAACAAGAACACTATCCACTAAGATATATTTAAAATTCTTGCATATATATGGCAAAATTGAAGCAATATATAAAAAATTAAAAACAACACAATAAAATCATTTATTTTATAATAAAAATATTATTTGTATACTAAAATTAGTGATCATACAATTATGTATAAATACATATATTATTTAACTCATTTTTAATCTTTTATATTCGTGACTAACAGTAACATAATTATTTTATAATTAGAATAAAAATGTGACTAGTATTTTTTAAAGTGAACTTGTAATATTTCCTTGACATTAATTTTGAATGCCAAGATATAATTAATAATAAGCAATTGTTGTTGTTATTGCTCTTTAATCAAAAGAAAAACACAGGAGGGTTTGAGTGCACATACACGTACGTATTGATCTACGATATACATGATTTAAGAAATACGGAGAAAAAGTATGGGAGTGAAGCTGCAAATGATGTCAGAGATGAATGAGCTTTTTTCGGGATTGAAATGATCTATGTGGGCGCATTCAAAAAGAACACTAAGTTTGAAGTTCGTAGTTACCAATATTTGTACTTATTTTCCTCCACCCTTTGAGAAAAAAATTGAAAAAAATGCAATTTTTCTGACGAGCTGTTATATTTTCGGTTGAGTTTTATACTATGAAAGAAGCAGGTAAGCAGCCATTACAACCTCTCACCTACCTTTTACACTCCATGTACGGCTTTATTCACTTCATTACTTCATTATCTTTCGGTTATAAACCATCTAAACTTTCAATTATTTACCCTTAACCATAGGGCTATATATTCATCACTTTTTCTATTCTATTGGAATTGATAATTAATTAATGGCAATTGATGGAAGTGACTTAATTTGTGTTGATCCTCATAGGATGTAATAGATGGTACTGGATATGCTACTTCACAATGGTGCAAAAACGAAAATTATTGTGTACCTTACAACATATGTTGTCTGTGAATGTAAACTCTGCTCCAACTCAGATTGGTAATAATGTAGTGGTGCTCACAAAATAATTGCAAGTGTTACTTGATTGGCCTAAACTAAATCTCACAATCTGGTTTCCATCATCATCTTTATTATTATAATATAATACATATCTTTATAGATTAATTAAGTATTTAATGGGAGTGATGGTACTTACTTAGTACTACTACTGCTGGTTTGAATGAATAATGGGAATCTCATAAGAAAATGATTATATAAGAAAGAAGAGTGTGTGTAGGACAGTACTTGGACCGTTAAGTTATAGGAGCAGGAAGAGAAGCTACCTCTGTGTTCTTAATTGCCATCGTTTTATTCATTGCACAAAAGCTAGGGTTTGTTTTTCACACACATACCCTTCACTCACTAACTCAAAATTGGGTTCCAATTTTCTTCAGATGTTCTCTTCCACATATGATTCAAACCCTTTCCCTAACTTCCCTTCATCTTCTTCTTCTTCATCTTATCCTAATAATAATAATAATAATAATAATAATAATACACTCCCTTTCTACATTGATCCACATAACAACAATGATTTTGCAACCACGCTTCTTCACCATCATGATCCATCATCACTACTTGTTTCTCCCTTTATACCTTCAAGTGAAGTGCCATTCCCGTCATCAGCAGAAGAAGCTGTTGTTGTTGCAGCAATGCTTGATCAAGATGCTGCAGCAAGCAATGGCTGCTGCTATGGCGGGGGCGGAGGACTAATCTACGGTGGTGGAGGTGTTCCCAATTTGCTGACTCAGAAACCGTTAGGGAGCAGCATAGGTACGAAGAAAGATAGGCACAGCAAGATTCACACATCTCAGGGGTTGAGGGACAGAAGGGTGAGGCTTTCAAGCGAAATAGCGCGCAAGTTCTTTGATCTTCAGGACATGCTGGAGTTCGACAAGCCCAGCAACACGCTCGAATGGCTCTTCACCAAGTCTGAGAATGCAATCAAGGAGCTTGCAAGAAGCAAACATAGCTGCAGCTTCAGCTCCGGCGGCGAAAAATGCTCGTGTTGTGAAGGTAGTGATCAAGCAGCTGGGGTGGTGGTGGTGCACTCAAGCGAGAAATCATCTATGGCGGGAAGCAGTGATTCTTGTTCCAAAGGGAGGAACAAGTTGAAGTGGACACAGAGAGAAGATGTTTGTGTTCAGACAAAGAAGGAGTCAAGGGATAAAGCAAGGGCAAGAGCAAGAGAGAGAACTTGCTACAAAATGAACAACAACAACAACAACAATGGAAGATTAATGGTGCAAGATTTGGAGGACAAAACCCCTGCACTGCAACAATTTGAGCCTTGTGGAAGATGGTCTAATAACCCTCATCAGATTCTTCAACAACAACCTTACTATAACCCTCTTCGTCATCATCATCATCACATACTTGGAGATGCTTTTATTAACAATGTCATTGATGATTCTATCATGATTAAAAGGAACATGAATCGTGACCAAAACCTTATTGCTATCCCTAATAACAACAACATTATTGTTAATGATGATGAGTACCAAAACCACTCGTCACCGTTCCTTTATTCAACTACTCCAAATTGGGACACCGACGAAACCATAAATGGTTGCTCCAACTTTCGTGCAATGGCAGCCACAATGAATAATCTATCAACATGCTTCACGGACCAGTAATGGTGAGCACTACTCTTCATTCTTTTTTTTTCTTCTTCACAAAATTAAACCATGTATTTTACTAATTAATTTGGGTGCTGATTTTTAGAGGTTCCAATGGGAAATTCTTGGGAGGAGTGCATATCAATCTTTGATGCTAGTTTCCGGCAAAATCTGATGATAAATGTGAATCCTAGATGGATCGCAAGTGCTTTTGCCTTGTAATCATCCCAATCTTTCGATCCATCAGTAACTACTTTTTTATTCTGCCCTATATTCCCATTTTACAATGTTTGTACTGATTCTTGCTGATAATGAGCCAATGGCATATCAATCTTCTCATAAAGCTTTTCTGCTCCTCCGTCTATTATTTTCTCTGAAAACCAAACATTAAAGTTTGATTGAACTGCTTGCAGCAGCCACTTCCTACCAGCTTTTAGTTCTTTTGCTTTTTTGTTTTTGTTTTTTTAATAGGTGGTGACCCTTTCAATGCTGAAACAAGCTATGCCCTTAATTTTGGAGCAAGAGGAAAAACAAGAATCATGAAAAAAAAAAATCAGAATTATTATTTAATTTCAGTCTTCTTTTTTTCAGCTGAATAAAACTCACATATTAGATCACAGAAATATGGTGATTTAATTTTCAATTTTTTTTCAGCTCTAGAAATCCAAGCATGGAAGAATAGAAGACATATAACCATGTATTTCACAAAAGCCCTGGTATCAACTATACAAAGAATGACATCACAGTTAGGTGATTTGTTTTGGTTTGTGACTAGCCATTTCAAGCTGAAAGCTAGCTGTTTACTCCTCTAGTTTATGATGATTTAATTTCTCCTAAATAACCTTGATAAGTCATAAACATTACAAATTATATATATCTAATGTTTTTGTGTGGAAGATGTTAATTTTGTAAATACAATGATAGATTGAAGAATAATATATAACTGTTGAAAAATTGTATCAATTCAGATTAGTTTGATTGTGGCCAATGCACACAAGAATTTCTATTTTTGCCAGCTCAAGTACCTTCATAGCATATTTAATTAAGCGGATTTATGAATGATTAATAACCATGTTGTCTTCTTGGAGCTATAATTGTTCTTTTGCTCAAAGGGAAGAGTCTTCAATCTTCAACTTTTTCCAGAGGTCATAGACAAATTGCTACAATCCAGTGGAACATCAAAGCATTTTTCTATTGTGATAGCAATTGCCTATTTCTATCTTTGTTTTTACTTAGAAGATAGCCACAGGGAGAAGAATATATTGGTGACATTCTCATTTGCTTTGTCTTTAAGGCTTATATATCTATGTATATATATTGATAGCTCTTTCTAAATCAAGTTCTGGACCAAGAAAAAGAAATGGAATGATAAGGTTGTACGACTCTGATGATGAACAAGAACAAAATGGATTGTTAGGGCTTAGGAAATCATGATGAACTCAAGTGATTCATTACTATGTATATGTATGCAATCTAAGAATGCAAGTTGCATCAGTTGTTGCCCTTCTATTCATCAATGCAGCTTCTATGTTCCTTTAATTTTTCCCCTTTTATCCTATTCCTCATGTATGCAGTAGGTTTTTACCATACAAGAATCGAAACTTTGATCAGATCAGCAGATATCTGATGATGCATGACTGGCTGGTGTACCATATAACAAGTTGATTGTTAACTTCTATGTATTTACAGTTTTAGTTTCCTGACTTTTATATCCTATGTAATTTTTTTTCTTCATGTGTATACAAGATTCTTACCACCACTTGAACACTAGAACTATGACAAAGGGGTGGACAAGAAGCGCAGTTTTGGTTCTATATGCATTGTTATTGCTTTCTACAATTTTGTTCAATGGAAATATAATTTTATGCTGCTGAGTTTTGAATCTGGTATATTACAGGGTTGACAAACTAATTAAGTTAGGTTTTCAAAGGTTGAGCCATAGTTACATGGGAATGGTAGTATATATAGTTATAGCGTTTCCATTCTATGATAAACTGTGAATTGATACAAGATACACTACCACCTAATTGGTGAATTCATGTATCTACGGGTTGAGCATGCAGTAATAAGTTTGGTTAAGATTCGGATGCATTTATCTTTATATAAAGTTAATAGTTGAAAGTCGTTACATAATAATCTTCACTAGCGACCGAAGCTAACTGTACGTGAGTTATTAGTAATAAGTTCTTTCGAAATAACTGATTCAGATGAATGATTTTTTCTGATCTAGTTGATCCTTATAACTTAGATTCATGGATGAAAACTACTAAAGTCTTTGAGGGAGTGAAGCAGGATCAGATGGCATTCGTTATCATAATTAAGAAGGAACAGGAGAATGTGTATTACTGTACTTATATTTGAATTTCCTCTAATTCATGGAAGACAGCATAATGATAATAATTCGAAGACACTAACACTATCTATCTGATATGAAAATGACATTGAGCGGCTAGTATATATAAAAAACCCTAACTAACCATAAACATGTGCTTGTTTTTCTCTGCCGGTTGATGGTGTAGGGCTCCTAGTTGATGTCTTAATCACCAGCAAGGTTGGTTGCTACCATTTCCTGTAACCGCTACACCAGAATCCAACGGCCACAATAACAGAATTCAACATTATTTTCTTTCCAAAACTTTTTATCACTATCTATCACCACTACTCATAAAATCAGGGGTTCCAGGCCACACATTTGGCTCATCATAAAGGGGATCTCAGATCTCTTGTATATATATCTTTGGACTGGGTTCTCATTGGTTAAAGACTCAAAGTCATTAATCTTATACATCTAATGCATATGCATATGCTACCTGACTGATTTACAGTCCAACTGAAAAGACAATTTTTTTTTTTCAGATAATAAGAAAGAAATAACAGAAAATGAATTTTTTTTTTAGGTTGTTAAATATATATAATTCTTTATATGACCTAGAAACATAAAATTACTCGTTACTCAGTAGTTAAAAATTGTTTTCAAACTTTATTTATAAATATTCTGAGAAATTAATTATGATTAATAGCAAAACATAAAGGCCTATAATAAGCATTCTCTCTTGGATAAGGCAGCTTTTTAATTTCCTTCCATTATTTATGCATGTGTGAAAGTTAGAGCAGAAAAGCTTAACCGTGAAACACAGTATAAGTATTATATTTTAATTTAGCCAACTTTTTTATTTCTTAGTTAATAAGGTAACATTTATTTATATTAAATATAATTAAAATAAATTACATAGTTAAACGTAAGGGTTTTTATTTTTACCTATTTTCATGTGAAGGTAAGTAACATTTATATTTATTTCTAAATATTCTTTAAAATAATTCACTAAAATTATTTTTAGATTAACAATTGGCAGGTTTAACAATATGTATTTATTATTTTTGTTATTAGGTATATTGAATTGTAAATTGATAATTTGATGAGATAAAATAATTGTGAAGAAAAAGAGCTAGTTATGGATTTTATTGTAAAGTAGAAAAGGGTTTATGAAGTTGATGAAAGGTGTTGACAGGGAAGAGAAATGAGAGTTATAAATGCATATAACAGTGAGTGGTTAGGACTAAGGACAGAATAGAAGAGAACCCGTGGTTGAATTCGCAGAGTTTGACTGAGTAGTCCTCTTAATTTGCAACAAAATGGCTTCTTTCCTTATATAACCATCACTTCCACAGAACGGGGCCCTTCTTCTTCGTGCTCCCTATCAACAAGTGTGCCTACTCTCTACTCTACTTCCATCTTTTATCAACAACAATATTCCGTACCATAGTACCACAATAATAATGTATTCCTAATACTATTCTTACATATCTAATACTTTTGCCAGAACTGGCCTTGGAATTCAACCCTTTATTCATATTCCTAACCATCCTCCACTTCTCAAACAAAAATTCTCTCGTTTCCTTATCAACAACCCCACACAGATTCCATTGGTCCGTTCCATAACCATGCATCCTCCACCACCACAATTTAGTTAATCAATCTTGATTTATATTATAAGCTTTTTCACTATGAATATGTAGAACCCACCATTGGTACTGAACCTGAAATAAATTCTATAAATTCGTCTTACAGTTTGTCCCCGTAAGACAGTCAAGTAATAAGTAAGGGAGTCCAAATAGGGCAGACAGAGATGGAGTGGTTCAATTTTGCCAACCCCATCCATTGCTTTCTTAAGCCAATGCAACCATGTACTGTCACGGTCTAAATGTTTCATCTTATGTTTCTTCTTTAATTTCATATTACAATTCACTTGGATTACACATACAAAAAGAGTTAATTACATGCTATCATAGTTAATCCATAATGTCTGTCCAATTAGAATAACAAGAAAGAAAATATCATGCCGACAATACATATACTTGGTTTTAAACAAGCAATAATCAATCCCACTTAGCTTGCATAAAAATGACATGTCTAATATAATAGTTGAGTGTTACTAGTACTGCTATGAATAAGGAAAAAGACTAGAGCTAGCTACTTGCCTAGCTTGTAATATATAGTGTGTATTTAATATCAGAAAAAGGGGCCATGGCCGCCAACCTTAGCTTGGCACAACCCCATGCATGCTCACATTGCATTCATTATAACCCTGCTTTCTAGCCAACCTCCAAATAGAGCTATTAACTCCTGCTTATTAATTAGTTGTATATTTATATGTAACTTGTAATTCCAACTTTATTCAACTACAGTGAAGATCCTATGAAATCATTGTCATGGTTCCTTCATCAGATTTCGTCAACCATAACCGGTTTTATATATGTGTGAATATCATTGCATAACCATTCTTGTCAAGTGTCAACACAAGTCAGAATGAAAAAAAAAAAAAGTTAATTAATCAAGTAATCATAGCCAACTCTGTTGACCTTTTGTTAATTAACCATTTACGTACATTCTATTATATATGACACCATTTATTATTTGATTACTCTCTTGTTATGACTTTTGGGCAAATTTCAACCACCGATAACTTCCTACAATGAATATATTTTCCATAAGTGCTTAAAATTAAGGAAAAAAAAGGTTCTGGGCTGAAAATAGTATATAATCTTTATAAATAATGAACAAAAATTTCAGTTATTATTATTTCATATAGATTTGTCTAATATCTAACATTATTGTTATCCTTACCTTATCAAATAGAACACTTTTCATGTGGGTAAGTTACCATAGAAGCATTTGACTAAAATTGTGATCTTAGAACAGGGTAGTTGAAATAAAATAGGTGCATTCAGTGAATTTTATCACTAGAAAAAGTGCAAAAAAAAATTAAAAAAAATTATAGTGGATCATACTCAATTTTCTTTCTTTATGCAGAAAAACAAAAACAAAAGAAGAGCTCCTTTAATTTCACTAGGCAGGGCTACTACTATTTTCTATTGGCATAGGCCTTTTAAGGGTGCTCCAGGCCAACCATGATGTTTCAAAACAATGTTATATTAATGGAAAATTAGCAAGTGTTTAAAAAACATATATCTATCTCCATAAGTTGATGTATGTCTCAAATAACATAAATTCAATATAACGACAAAAATATTAATATAGAAAGATTATCAGGTGTTCTAGAAATATAGGACTAGTCATAGTGTAGGAGGGCACATAGTCATAGAAAATTGAAGGTACTTACTACTTAGCTATATTTAATTTTTGTGAATATATGTTAAATTATTAACAACGTAACGTATATGAACATGCATAAGTTATAGCTCAGTATACTTGGGAATATAGCTGTTGGAGTACAGTAATTAATCACATCTCCTAACAAGAAACTAATCATCATATGGAATATGTAATGCAACGTGGATATCAGATCAAAAGGACGGATCAATAAATTAAAGCAGCACCACTGCACAGTGGCATAGGCATCATCATGAACATCTTTTTATTGACTCTATAATTTAATATAGAAAAAAATGATGTTTGATAGAACATGTATTTATGCATGCACTACTTGTTGATTTCAAAATACATATATCATTAATTTTTCAGTAGATAGATTTCATATGCTGTGCATAAAGTTTGATTTGATGATTTGTTCTAGCTTTTCATGTTTATTTCAAAGAGAAAATTAAACAATCAGCAATATAATAAGGATACATATTTGATTATTTGCTCTTTTGATATATGTGTGGTTTTGGTTTCGGCAGAATTTTCTGTCGGA
Organism: Arachis duranensis; assembly: GCF_000817695.3. Taxonomy (NCBI): domain Eukaryota; kingdom Viridiplantae; phylum Streptophyta; class Magnoliopsida; order Fabales; family Fabaceae; genus Arachis; species Arachis duranensis. The sequence continues at coordinate 110,126,969 of NC_029780.3, read as the reverse complement.
TGGATATATACAAGTTAGTCATGTCACTTCATTCAATCTAATATCACTTTTTTGGTCTTTTTGTTTTTAAAATTTTGCTTAAACTTTCAATATATAGATGGTATTAGATAGATTTTAACTGTTTGACCAGAGTTAAATGGGTGTTTTAAACTCCCTAGAGAGAATTATTATCTGCATTTAAGTTTTAGAAATTCTCATTTTGGTATGTATGAGGTATTTTCTTTATGATTGTAGCTCTTGTTTACATTTATTATGATTTATATTTTATAATCTAAAGAAGAGTAGAGTTGCTTGTTTGCAAAAATATATGAAGAGAGAAACATATTAATATCATCATGGTTTATAAAGGTTTGAGGTTTCAACATTTAAAGAAGATTAAGCCCTTAAAAAGGGTCTATCAGTATTCAAAGAGATATAGATAGCATAGCATTCTATAGGGTGAGTGATGAACAAAGATTTCAGATGTGGCTTACCAAGAAGAGAAGATCAGATTCAATAATTCTTCCAGTTCCAAACTCAGATCACACCAGTCACCACCAGTCACTAAAGTTTTAGACAACATATATAAGATAAAGCAAAGCAGGTAAAAGTGAAAATGATGAACAAGACTAGAATTAGATAACTAATTAAGTTTAATCATATTATATTCTCACCTGATTAAAGTGAAAATAATTTGTTCAGCTTGGTGCTACCACAAAATTCATGATCTCTTTACAGTGAAAAGTAGCAAAATATATAGATGAGGATATATTAAATCTTAGTCTGAAGTTTTCTTAGTAGGAATGTATGATGGTTTTTTCTTTTCTTTCTAGTTTTCTTCCTCAATCATCATCAGGCAAATAAAGGTTGAGTGAAGTTGAGACATGGGGATAGTGACTGATACAAAAAGAGAATGAAGTTAGGAAGCAAAGAACAAAAAGATTACCCAATTTATGAAAATGGAAAATTCAGGAATGGAAAGGTATGAGGCAGAAAGCATGAAATAGAACATGTGTGTATTTTTGCTATGTGAAGGACTAAGAAGAAGAAAAGAAAGAGAGATGAATTAAAGATAGTGATGTTGGAGTGTTTGACAAGTGGCAAAGGGACACAAATAACATACTAAGTAGTACAGGACTCATCAGAGGAGAATGATTGGAATATGTATGCATAAAACAGAGAAGGGGAATGAAGAAGGCAAGGTTGCATTTGCCACAAAATGGCCACAGCTTAATTACAATTACATGAAAGAAGAATCATGGCTAGGTTTGAACAGAAGCAAGCTGTTGCAAAGTATTCATGAATTTGTCAAGAAAACTGATTGAAGTAACACTGCAAAAAGCAGCATTGAATGAATGAAAGAGAGAGAGAGAGAGAATAATTGCTTTGAAAATAGACCATGGTCATGATGATAACCTTGAGAGAGTCAGACCCAGAGAGATAATGGTAATCAACAGAAAAGTGCGTAAGCTACTTCTACTTAGGCTCCCAGGATTGCGTCATTTTTATGCTCTCCTTTTTCACTTTACTAATATATGAAATTATCAAACACTAGTCCATATTATATAATTGCTTTTTAAACATTATGATGTTGTGTAAAACACGTAAAACAAGCTTATGTCTCTTCATTCAATCTATATAATTAGCTTGGATCATCGTTTCATCATCACTTATATGTTACATCATTTTAATTTTTTAAAATTTCTGGTACTACTAGATTTTTCTAATTTTTTAAAAAATATTACTATTTGAATTATTGAGCAGCATGCAATGCAGTAGTTATATATGTAACGTAGGGTGGATTTTAACATGCGAATGATGACACCTATGAACTATTGATTTTGCTTCACATCCAACACCTCAAGCTTTAGACGAGTTTTTCAAGCATAGTAGTGTACAGTGTGACCCTGAAATAATGAACCCTGGCTAGCTATATATATATAGGACATCATGTCTCCTCTAACGATAGCAAACCCCAAGTTTTACTCGATCTTTCTACACTTTTCATCTACTCTCTCCTACCAACAATTCCAACCAAATCTTCCACAATAACTGCACCAATATATCCAATTCAAAGTGAAAGAAAATGAAAATTGATTCTTACCTTGGTTTCGTGGTTTAAAGTTTAAACTGTATGTAATTTGTGTGGTTTCGATCAATTTTATACACATATTAAATTCGAAGACAGTTACGTATGTATTAAAATATTTATTGATCAAAGTGGATGAAAAAAGAATTGATCTTAGCTTGTTTTGCCTTCATAAGGGATCTATATACCTAATTTGTGTCCAAATACTACTATAAAAAAAACAAATATTACTAATAAGATTTTTTTTTTACTGATACTAGTATAATTATGTTAAATGTATATAAAATCATTCATTAATGTAAAATATACATTAAAATAAACTAAATTATACGTGTATTTTTATAAGAATACATAGTAATTAATTTTAGTATATAAATAATATTTTAATACTCATAAGATAGTTGAATCTCCAATAATTAATGCACATAAAATTTTTTAGCAAAAAATGTTATTACTATCACTAAAATATCTTGCTATATATGATTTTCCAAGTATAAAATAGTAAAATGATATCATTAAAAGTGTTTTTTTTTTTGTAAATGAGTTATAACTTAAATGACATAATTTTTTTATACTCAATTAACAGTGGCGAGATTTGAGTCGAAAAAAAATTTGGTGAGGGTATCATCTAAAGACACGACTTTGGGCTTGCTTAATTAATGATCTTTAGTGTATAAGTACCTTGGGCTTAGGCCCGTTTTAATACAAAGTTTATAAGCACCTAACATGGGCCTTGATCTGTTTACTACATCAAGTGGCCCACATAATCGAAACAGTTTCAGGTGCCACCGTGAAACGCACCGTTGCGCTCATAAGATTACGTTCAGTCTAAAACCCTAAATCCCAATTCCTCTCTCCCTCCGAAAAGAAATTGGCACTAGCACTGTTTTAGTTTAAGTGTTCATACATATTCTGGCCTTAACAATCGAAACTAATCACGAAAATGATATGACAAATGGTCTTTCATCAAAAGCTAAAGTGGTCAAATTTTAGCAGAATCAGTTACATTTTGTTGTAAAAGAAAACAAAACGGATCATTTCAATGTCAAAAGGTTATATATATATATATACAAAAGCTGCAAGCTTCTTGAGTTGTTCAAGCCAATTGAAGCTCTCCTTTTTACTTGGAAGAAAATGGAAGTGTCCACTGGTAAAAGTTGGCATGATGATATTTGAACCCTCTGCTAGCTTTGTGGTTTTGTTAGGCATAATGCAAACAATTCTGAGAGTTGAGTTTATAAACAATCATTTCAGAATGGAATATTCCCCGCCATTATGAATAATAACTGCCAAATGCTAATGCTATTGTGTCAGCACACCACCCTTCCTTGCTTATTTGTATTATTAGACTGTTGCAACTAACAAGTATTTTGCAGAAAAATGCTCTCTTTACGGACAAGTTTGACTAAATTATCCCCTAATAGTTTTAGACTATTACTTTTACGTGAAGACAATTTTATATGAGTATTGCAAAGTGTGAAATTTTTTTTTCTTTTGCAAAATCTCTATCAGGACACCAAAGATGAGTTCCTTTGAAGCGGTTCCCCATTTGGAAGGCCAATTCAGGCTCAGGGACCAGTTACAATTACAAAGACACAAGGCAAGAGATGGCACTCTGATGGTGACAACCCCTTCTCATTCTGGACATCAATTACTTTCAATTCCATTTAGCTTAATGCTAATCACTTCCACTAACCGAATTTTTATTGAAAAAGAAAAAAAGATTTTCAAACCCCATTTTCTTTTCACCTTTTATCAAACCATTACTTATTCAGAGGACCATAGTGTAAAGGAAACAAAAAACAATGAAAAGAGGATGTCCAATTTGTGTTGAAAATGATTGTAGGTAAAAATTGATGACCAATGATTCTAGTTGCAGAAGACAGCACAATCTGACTTTCTACTGATCCCATAGTGGAAAGAGGATCATGCACTCAGCTCAAGTCTGCAAAAACTATCCTTATGCAATTATCATTTCTCTCGTGTGAAAATAAATTACTTTTTCTAAAATAAAAATCAAACAATGATGTTCAAATAGTAATTATTGTAGAGCATATTTACCCTCCTCGCATGCAGCTCTTATTTTTTTGGGCAACGCATAGTGACTACTGACATATACAGCAATAGATATTATTCCAAAGTCTTCCAACCATGTCTCTTTATAATATATCTTCATTTAGATTTGTTTTCTTTTCTTCTTGGGTCATGAATCATGATCTTTTCTTACATTTAGTGGTGTTTGTGAAGTGGCTATGTAACAGCCACATTGACAAAGAGGTTGTTGAGCCATTGAGATCTCTCATAAAGGAACGACTCTGACACGAAATTTTAGATTTAGTTAGGAACCCCATTAATGAGTATTTTAATGACACTATTATCCAAATTTGTGATTTGGCCGTATTAGTCGTTATCTACAACATTCTTGTGCTCAACTTTTGTTGGTGATCCTACCTAGACGCACAAGGTAATAAAGGTAAAGTGTCTAAAGTTGAAACTTAGTCAAAAGTAAACAGCAATTGACACAGGCATGCAACATGTAAATAGCATCTTGGATTGGAAGAGCCTCCAATATTTTCTGCCAAACCTGCAAACCCTGTCTTGAGCTTCTTTAATCTGTTAAAAAATACTAAAATATTGTTGTCTCCTCATCAGAGTTGAAACTCAGAATACTAGTTGATGCCAAGCTACCTTTAACAGTAAATTTATGAACATTGCTGAAAAGAAAAGAGAAGAGGAAACAGAACCAAGCAAGAGAGGCTTTGGAATTCTCTCATGAATTAAAAATTCTTTTTCTTCTTTCTGTTTTTTTTCCTTCTTACATACTGTGGCAATCACTAATTCACTATACATCAAATCAAAACTCTCATTCTCTTTGCATTTTAAAAACAATGAAAAATGAAAAAAAGAAAACAGTTAGTGCCCAAATGATTATTACTGACGATCTTTTACCTACATTAAATGTTTGCCAAAAACAATTAAAGAATCTTGAATAAAAAAATCGTCTTCTTCCATGTCCTGCCAAAAGAGAGAAGTTGATCATGAGTAAGAGTTTATTATATTGTTGTTAATTCATAAAAAAGTGTGACAAGTATTAATAAGTACTAACTAAAACATAGTACCTAATGATTGTGCGTGATTCTGAATGGTTGTACAGGGCTGAGAGACTGGTAAGAAAGCTAAGTGTTTTTAAAATCAAATTATGCACAGTGCTGAAGTTGGTGTAACAAGATGATGATGTTGATGATGATGACGAGGATGTACTACTGTTCTGAACTTCTGATCATGTGATAGGCAAGGCATGACTGTAGACCAAGCAAGAATACAGATTATCAAACTGAAAAAGATAAAGTAAAGGTTAAAATTAGACAAAGAAGCTGAGACCAAAAGCAGAACAAAAAGAAGCAAGAAAGAGAAGAAAACTAACCTTTTTCGGTATGTGGGAAATGGGTTGTCCTTATCACCCTCCATCCATGAATTGAATTTCTTCAAAGTGAGTCCCTCTTGGTAATGGGGGACCAATTTCTGAACAGTAATAAGGGTATGTAAGTTATGTGAGATTTCTAATTCAGGGGGAAAAGAATAACTTCAACGACAATAAGAAAAGAACAAAAGGACTTCAAAGCAATAAAGATTGAAATCAATTTGTATATCTAGTGAAGCAAGAAACACCTAGTGGCTAAGAACATATTAGCATATTCTTTAGGCTCTTATGTTTTTATTGCAGTATCACCTCTATTATGTTCAGCTCCATATAATCATTGATAATTTTAGAATCTTGTACTTTTGGTCTAAATATAAAAAATGTTCAGGGTCCCCTTGTTTGCATAGAGCCCTGCAGATAATTTTTGTTTTTATGTTTTTCTGTTTGTATTTATGTGCATGAGGTTGAAAAAAGAAACAAAAAACCAAAGCATTCAGCGGCATAAATTTCCACTATTTTACAAGCATAATAGTGAGAATGGCAGAAGGGATAGAGAAAGTACTTGAATGTGGATGGACATGTTTCACATCCAGCCATTCCATTCCTCTTTAGAAAAAGTTCAGCTCAGTGTATCCGCCTGAATATGGCAGAAGTTCTTCCACCTCAATTCTGGAACGAGAACAACTCATAGTTTTCTTCAGTCTGCCATGAGTTGACTCAACCTCAGCCATGAATATGCCATAGACAGGCCTGTGATCCGAAAATCTTGATTCCCCGCGGACGTAAGATAATTGATGAAGACCTTCTCCAAACCACAAGATTCTGTCACACCTATAAGAAAAATACTTATATAAGCATATCAAATTTAACAAAACTATGTCAACAACTATGAAACACACCCTATGCTTCATTTCTACTTTCTTCATAGAGTAGTAAGTACTTACCATGCAGGTGTTCTCCTTTTCTCCTTTGGATGCATATCATCTCCTGCATATCTATCTGAATTAGTTGAATACTTGTATGTTGGGGGAAAATATATCTTCCCTTCATTCCATCCCACAAATACACGGCCTCTTTTCTGTTCTATTCTCAACTGCAAGGAATGTCAATAATTAAGGCTCATTATGCTTTGTCACATAGCACTAAAAATGAACCTAGAGCTATTTAAATGGTTAAACATACATACCTGATCATTCTCTAATAATGCTCTCCAGTTTTGCATCTCAACAAGTGCCTTAGCAGATCGGTAATTGAGGGCGATTCGATAATTCAAATCTCCGAGCCATATTATTCGACTACATTAATGAATTTTAAGTTAGTTCATGAAAAGGAATTATGTTAAATGGAAAGGAGACAAAGGAAAATGATTTTCAGAAAACAGAATTAGCAACTGCAAGAGACAAAGACAAAGACAAACAGATTCTTACTCATGCTCAAGGATTGTTTGTGGGGACTTCTCATTGTCCACACCATTAACACGCGGAAACCTTGTCTTTTTTAAAATCTCCATCACATCCAAATTTCTTCTTAGTTCATCTCCCTCTTTCTGTCCAGAGGTTAAATGGCTACAGATAAAGCAAAAGCTTGTTTCATGCAGTGACATGCTGATTGAGATGGATCCCTGTAGATACAATCAAAATAACTCTCTCATTAAATCCAATTTATTATGAAAAATAAAAATTAGAACTATACGACTGACATAACATTCACCTTATTTCCAAGATAGCCCATCAAACCTCTGCCAACACATGATACTTTCATGTTTTGCACATGATCTTTCAATTCACTTCTTACCCATATGGTAAGGTATATTCCCACCATTTGCTTACTTGCTACAAGGCAGTACCTCGAACGCCCCGGCATGCCATATCCATCCTCATTAGAGGCAGGTCCGGCATAAGACATTGGCGAAAATAGAACTGTACTTGGTGAATCTCCAATGGCATTATCATCATCAGATGAACCCCATCTTGAATAGTCACTTGGTCTTGAGTAGTCACTTGCCCTTGAATAGTCACTAGGCCTATAACCCCATCTAAAACTGGGATCAAAGTCACTTGGCCTTGAGTAGTCGCTTGGCCTTGAAAAGTCACTTGGCCTAGAGTAGTCACTTGGCCTTGAGTAGTCACTCGGCCTGTGGCCGAACATTACACGATCGCAGACACTATACCTTCGATCTAGTCGTGGTTGAGCAAGTGAGGGATCATTGTCAATTCCATAACTAGTAGAAGTTGTCTGGAACGATCGCCTATGGAAGAAAGATGAATTCTTCTGCCTAGCTGATCCCTCAAAATCAGCATTTAGCTCTGCAATTGGCTGAGGAATGGGAGAAGGTGTATAACATCCACTGCTTCCGCTAGTGCCAGGAAGGTTGTTTAAACTCTTTCTGATGAGAGCCAACCATTTTTTGGCAGGGCCATTGTCCTCAGCCCCTAAGATATTACCAGCATTCAAGGGAACTATCTCTTGAAATCTGAAAGAGGGTAAAAACATGTCATTGGTAACAGTTAGAACAAAGGTTGATCAAAGACTAAGTTGACAAGAACCAAGTCAGAATTCCTACCCTAGAACATATATATCTGCTGGTGGTGAGGAATGAAGCCAATCATCCAAATTCAAATTACTCGGTGGTGATCTTCCAGCAACATTCCATGTAGCAACAAAAATGCTGCTCACAAAGAAGAGAAAAGCACCAGAGAAAATATGAACAAACCAGTATTTTTTTGGTAAGAAACAGTAAAATCACAAGAGGAAAAGGAAATATACCTATGGTTCTGAACATCAATAATTCGAGGATGGTCAAGATTCATTCTTCCTCGCCTAACCTGATCTGCACTCCTGCTAAACTTCTCTGTTCATTTGCAGTGAGGAGGTTTAAACATTAAATTTTGTCATGTAGATGTAAATGTTCTTTAAACATCAAGATTTCCAAGGAGTGGCATCATGAAATTCAGTACCTGTTTTGCTCTTTTTGATAGTGCATGGTTCTCTCTCAGAGAAGCTACTCCTGCTACTCCTGCTTCTGTATTCTACGTTACCTCCTGCTTTAATAGCAATGCTAATGCTTCAAGTTCATGTACATAGAGAAACAAAAGATATAGAAAACTGTAGTATGAAGCACAATTGGTGAGTATATACTATATAGTTTTGTATATATGGTTTTAGCTTAATTTTCTTAGATTAAAAAACAACAAATGAGACAGAAGTTGATGAAAGACCCTAGGCTTCAATTTCCATTCCCAGTTTGTGTTATTTGTTAAATTCCTTTGGTTTCTCCGGCAACCAACTAGAAGCCAAGTCTTATTCCTATGCTTGTTGCATCCCAAATTTTTTAAAAATGGAACCACTTATAGAAAGTGAATTTTGAAGAAGACAAACCAAAGCATACCCACCTCCATAGGCAACAGCACCTGATAGTGTATCATCAGTTCTGCATTTGATATTGAAGAACTTTCTAACCATTTTCTTTGACCATGAGAGCTTCATCAAACCAACAAAAAGACAGAAACAAAAGCAGTTAACAACTTGCAGAGATTGCAATCAACAACACACATCAAAGTATTCATCTCTACAACATAGAAGAGAATGGAAAAAAGAAAAAAAAAACCTTGGTTTTCTTTGAATTGTCATCTCTCATTTTTGCAACTTCTACTTCATACAGCTCCTCAAGCACACTATGATATTTCTCCTCAGAAGAGAATTATAAGTTATAACCCAACACCCCCACCCCCACCCCAAAAAAGCTCTCTTCAGAGCTTCAAAGAGTAAAAGATCATTGCTTTGAAAACCGCTTCTCCAAAATCCACCCTTTCTTCTATTTCCCCTTCTCTTTCTTGACTTAGACACAATACAAAACTCATTTGTATCCCAGTTTATGAACTCCAGAGCACCCCCTATCCAAACAGAACAAAACTAAGATCAACAAGAAGTGAAACTCAGCAAGATACAACAAAATGCCTCAATTTTTTCCCCCTGGGTTCTGTCTTTAGCTGCTATGTTGCTCTTGCCACACTAAGAAAAGTGTAAGAACATGGAAGCAGACTCCAATAAGAAAAGTGTAAGAACATGGAAGCACACTCCAATAAATATGACAGAAAGGAGAAAGCGCCACCAATTACTAGAGAGAGAGACAGAGAGAGACAACACTTTAATGCGTGGAAGTGAGAAGAGATTCTGAGGTGGTAGAACAATACAATGCAGCAAAGAGAGAGAGAGAGAGAGGGAAAGCAAAGCTTCAAGTGTTGTAGTGTTTCTTTGTTTCTCTCTCTTGGAAACCAAAGCACCTCGTTCTCTGCAAACAAAGCATCGAATTTGAACAGAATAAAGCGCAGTAAAAAGAGAGAGCATACAAGAACTTTATAATTATTATTATTAGTAAATTAAATAATCACACTTTATTGTTTTTTATAAGTGACAAGCAACAAAGCCTGCCCTTGGTCAGCAAAGTGAAGAGGGAGATCTAGCAGCATCATAGAGCTGCATTCCTTCCAGTTTTTTTGGTCTTCCTACTAAAGCAAAAGCACCTAAAAGATAAAGCTATTAGTTTTCATAATCTTATATTGTTTTATTATTTTATAGCACAATGAATGTTTAAAGATAAGTATATACTATTTACTATTACTTACTATAATGTTGCAGTGTCATGGATTATGACACAATTGAGTATTAATTCATATAACAAAACAATAGATTTTAGAATAACATGCAGTGTTTCATAACAGAGTAGGGATAGAGATGTGAATATGACACACTCAAAGTTTAAAATTTTATATAGCTGTTTCTTATAATTTGCCATCTTATGAAAATCTAACATTTTATATATGGACCAATGTGATGAATATGATGTTTGCTTCTATAAATTGGTAATGGTGAATTGGTGATAGGTGTTTTATCACTGACATAACCTCAAACTATGTCTTTGGAAATAATGGCAGATTACCCAATTTTGTGGTGTTGGTATTGTTCATTGAGGGTTACTTTTTTCTTTTTAGCTCTTAGAACTTACCAGCTATGTCTACTCCAACTTGTGCTATGGGATTTTTTATGAATGCTATCTTCTGATGATTATATCAGTATAGTTTTAGACTTTAGGCTTTAGGCTAAAATTTATATATGCATTACACCATTAGGAGCTTCCTTTACTACTAAGGATGATAAAAAAATTAATCATTTTTCTTTTTTTCCTTTTTTTTTTTTGGGTTAATATTGTGATGCGCCGCCCATGCTTCCTTTGAATTCCTTGTGCATTTTCCATAGGTCTCTAAATAGTAATAAGTGTACCACATTACCAAACAGAATTTCCTTTTGCCTTTGGCTTTCAAGTTTCAAGCTTTGAACTCTCCCTTTGACCATACAGCCATACCTAACTTTTTCTCTATCATCATACTTGTTTTTTCCGTCTGATCCTCAGGGTTTTATAGTTTATAATTCCCTATCTTATTTTATTAGTTTAATTATTCCGTTTTTATAATTTTATTAAATTTTTAGTTTTTAATATTTTAAAAATTTATAATTAAATTTTTATGTTAGGTAAAAGTTTTTAATTAAGTTCTTTTTAATTAATTTTTGTTAAAAGTATAATTTTTTAAATACTTACTTTGGTATTTAGCGTAAGATAAATTATAAAATATTTTAAAAACCAATATTCTAGAATTAGTGTGTTTCGTTTGAAAAAAAAATTAATAAAATTTAATTATAAATTTTTAAACAAAAAAAAACTAATTAAAATATTGGTAAAATTACGAAACTAACCCAAAATTTGTTTTATTTTATTTAAGAATCATACCGTATAAAATTTTATTATGAAACTCCTTATGACTTAAATTTTTGGGAGAAGTTGTATTATAAAATGGTATCAGAATTTTATGTCCGAAAAATTTAGAGTTCGATTCTGATGAATTCATGCAAAAATTAAATAAATCTAAAAAAATATTCTTACTTGAAGAGAATATTAAATATATAATTATCTATATTGTCTATTTGTTTTCTCTTATTTTTAAACTTTTAGGATAAATGGTATCACAATAAATTTTAAAAAGAAAAACTTTTATATTTTTATGAGAGCTATTTTTGTGGTTGAGGCTATATAACCCCACCGGCCTCCTTCAATTCACTCCTTAACTAAATAATTAATGGTCTTGTTAAGTAGATAATAATTTTTGTAAACAATATGAATAATGGGTTCTAGAATTGACTCAATAAAGTAAAAAATATTCTATCCTAAATTACCTTTTAACCTTAACATCAAAATAATTATCTGCACACTTACTGAATTGAACATCCAGTCATTGTTAACTGTGCATGAATAAATCGAATCAAAAGAAATAATCATCCAATTAAAAATAATTAACATAATTATCTGCATACCTATTGAGATGAACATCTAACATATATATTATTTACATTGTTTAATATTCTCATTGTCTGTGTATATTTTTTCATAATTAATTTATTGGTCCAATTACATATTTCCGATTAAAAGGGAGTTGACGGCGCAATACGACCATTTGAGTCGTATTATTCATTATTATATATATCACCAAAAAATAAAAAATGAAAGCAATTTGCATTTCATATCAAACAATGCAAGTCCACCCTTCAAAAGAAGAAACACACTTAGCACTAGCAGCTTCATATATATAAGCCTCCACTAAGCGGTGTCTGCTTAGTAATAACTAATAAGTATTAACTGCCATCATTGCCAACCAGGTCCCAATCCAGAAAGAAATAGAATATATTGTCACCTTCTTCCTTTTTTTTTTCCTAACACTTTCATGCCAAAGGAAATACAATTTACTGTCCGTACACTTTTATAGTAGATATCATTTTAATATTAGTCTTTTTTAATACTAATACATGTCCTTTCTATTTTGTTAATTAAAAATATAATTTATTACACAATTAATTAATAATAATTTTTTTAGACAGGAGTTAAAAATATTTGATGTATGAATAATATTACTAAAGAAAACATATATATATATATATATATACTAGCTAGCAAAGCAAATTTAGTTGATATACCTTTAAAATGAAACTTTAATAAAAAGACAAATAAATAATAAAAATGGAACGGGTAATAGGGGGTCAAAGGCTTTACAAGGCTCTCTCCATCACTAATGAGTTTGAATTATTTCCCCAATTCTTTTTTTTTCCAATAGGTTGGTGCAAGTATGGTGGAAACAAATCGATCAAAATGTGTCTAATCAAATCCAGGGGAAGAAATTGTATAAAAAATGTGATATAAATAAAAGCACAAACATATAGTTGAAGCTAGTAGGATCAAAGCACAAACTAGAAGGACATTTGGAACTCATTTTTGGCCTTATGAATTTTCCCAAAGACATTATCACCGAGTGGATTTCCATTGTGATCAAATCAGTGTTATCTAATCAGCAAAGCATAACCTTATTATTTATTTTCTAAGTGCAAATAAATAAATATAACATACTGAATTTAATTTGAATGTACCAATATTTCTATAATCATAACCATAATCTTATTGGAAAAGGTTAAGGGGAGCAATTTTATTAAATTTTGTCCGGCATGTAACCAATAAAAGAAAAGTGAATAATCACACACCATTGAATAAAATCTCACGCCATTAAAAATATTATTGATAGCTACTTGATAGCTACAAATCATCAAATTTGCTGGCTCTTAGCACTCCTCAATTTTAGTTACACTAATAGAGTATTAAAGTTATATTTTTATAATTAAAAAGGCTTGGGTGTGTCACAAACATAATTATATGGTTCCTTACTTCCTCAATATCCCAAGATTGCATAAGATGATGACATGGTGTGCTTTTGCTTTATGTAGGAATTTTAGAACGTCGTTACGTTAATGCGTCATTGAATTTGAAGGTGGGTCTCTTGGAATCATTTGGGAGACAGTAAGGGAGAAAAGGGAGGCCCTTGAACAGTCCAAATAAGTTAAATAAAGGGAATAATTGTTGCTAAGATTAAAGAGAATTGGGCCATATATGGTAATTGCAAAATATTGCATAATCTAAAGGGAAAAAAAGAAGTGGTCCCGAATTATATATATAAGGAATGTGCTAAGTCTTGGTCTATTTTTCTTACATTTTTTGAGTGTTGAGTATTGACAACCAAGAAGATGCAACGGCATCTTCATCAGCATCGGTGGTATCTAGGCAGAACCAACGTTTTCGGATTCAATCAGGATATCATGAAAAAAAGAGAGATATTTAGATTCGTGTTTTATTATTCCATGTGTGATTATAAGGTAAAGAGACCAAGCTAAGCCTACGACCTATTATATATTAGGTGTTAGATATTTATTTTGTTCCTTGCTTTGCTATCATTATACATTTGGGTTACATGTACAAAACACATATTTTCCGAGAAAAAAAAAAGTTAACGCATTATAATTAACTTCACATAAAATTAATAGTTAAAATTATAAAGTTGTTAAATAAAAATTTAGTCAAATTATTTAAATTATTTAATGGTCTTCAGTGATTAACTTTAGATAAACTTAACTATATTTAAATCTTTACCGATATATATACACATATAATTATCCATGATATATGTATAAAAAATTAATTATTAATTAATTAACTACTGTATATAAAAATATATATTTTTGTGTTTTAGAAAAAATTATATTATATTATTATTATGTTTATTTAGAAGTTACTACTTTAGCAATCCCAGGCTAAAAATAGTGAATAAATAGAACTATTATTCTCATATTTGTGATAAAACAAAGATATACCATGGCATGCATGTTCTCCTATTTATGATTTTGAAGCTTGTTATTTATTTTTCATGCTCCATCAATGAAATAATAATAATAATAAGAATAATGAGAAAGTATAGGAACCAATGAAATATTTGTACAATGTGTATAATTGAGGTTTAGGGAGTATTAGAGATATAACCATTAGTATTACTTTTTCCTATCCTAAGATGTTTATTATCCCTAGTATTCGGATGGTTATTCTAGATAGTATGAATGATGTTCATTTTATTCATGGACCAAAGATTTAGCCTTGACCTTTTGGATCTAGAACTTTAATACCATGTCATGAACCCACTCATCCCAAAAGCATAACTGACAGGACAATGTAACACTAATGATCATATCTCTAATACTTCCTAAACCTCCATTGTACACATTGTATGCTTAGACCATTGGCTCTCTATACTTTTTCATAATAATAATAATAATAATAATAAAAGCACAAGTTGAGGTTTATGAAACATTTGTTACAAATTTTCTACGCACAGAGCAATCCCATACACGTATTGTCATGAAGATTAGGCAAAATTAAACCGTGAATGTATTCAACGGAGACATAATGAATATTATGAATCTGTGAAACAATTTTCACGTAAAGATTGAATCATGCACACGGTATCTTGCATATGTATCGATCAGAACTTTAATTTCCTGTAGCTTTGAATTTATCACTAAGCCACCAATGATGAATAGTAAAAGATCAGATAAGCTAAGTGAATAAGCAAAAATGGGAGACATCACTTGGGTAGGTTGATATATAACGAATCAAAGTATTGTATTGTCTCATTTCATTCTGGTGGGAAAACGTTGGCCACAATTCAACAATCACATTTTTGAATGATTGGAATTGATTTGGGACCATCTGAATTCAATTCAATTTGTTAGTCATGCATTTCATTTATTTTTATTATGTATATATTGTTCGTTGATGTCTTAATTATTGTGTGTGCTAATTCTAATCACAAATGTGGGTAAGGATTCTATGACACACACGTGTAAATGTAACATCTATGATCTAACTCATCATTAATGCTAAACCCTCATCAAATCACAACGTTTTTTTTTTAACATAAAATATCATCTAACTACCACAAAACACAGACACGACACACACAAACAAATTATTATCCAACGCAGTAATAACTCTAAAGTAGTTGTGGCTATATGTCTTTAAAATTCAATTGATCTTTATTTTTTAGGTATTTTTAAGAAATTAGAGCCTATCGTATATGTATATGATTTACACTATAATTGTCCTATATTTCCTTTCTAATTCTATATATTTCCCTTANAATATCCTCTCAAAATATAACAAATTGATATCTAGCTTAATATAATTATTTTTATTGACTCATTTTTAATGTGTATTTTGTATTTTAGTATATATATTTTATATTACTAGCTAATTTTAATGATTATTTTTAATATACACCTATAGTATTATTGATGTTATTATTAATTAATAGTACGTAGTAAAGATAGAGTGGTGAAGAACTTGAGAAATATATGTGATATTATAGTTTATATTATTCGCTAATAGAAAAAAAAAATAGTTCTATATTATCAAACAATATAAAAAGGAAAAAAGAATACAATAAATTAAAGCACATGCATGGTAAATAGTTATCCGGGCACGGTAATTTTTTATTTTTCTGAATTTCTATTGACTAGGTGTAAATTTATTTTATACTCTCAATCAATGTATAAAACTATTCCTGACACTCTTAATATAATGATACAACTAAAATCCTTAAAAGTTGTAGACATATATGATGAGGTTAACTTAAATCCTTAAGTTTAAACCGCAGTCTTTATGATTGTTTCAATGGTGAAAATTTTAGTAAAGATGTTTTTATATAAAATTAATAATTAATAATTGTTATACGATAATTTAATCAAATTTATTAAATTATCTAATCAGTTTTTATTTTTTTGACTATTAATTTCATATGAAAATGATTGTATATTTGTCCATATATGTAGTTTATCGTAATAAACACCTAGAAATATACAGCGTGTTGTTCCAGGAAAATACATAATACATTTCATACTTTGTTTGACAGATGAGAAATCTTAAACTATACTATGTTGAACATAAATAATTGACAGGCGATTGAAAAGGTAAAAAAAACAAAACAAAAAGAACCCCAAAGAAGATCTGCTTCTTGCTGCTTTTGCTTTTTGTTTCCTAAACCACCCACCTTGTAAAATCTCCGCCAAAATTCTGTTTTACGAGGCAGTCAAAGAGAGAATGAAACTAAAGAACCACTGCATTATCTTTCTTCTTTAATATATGTTTCTCATTTATCCGTTTAATTAATTTATTTTCCGATTCTTTAACTTGCTTTTTCTGCTTTGAGCGAGAGACCCCATTTTGTTTTGTCTCCTTTTTCTTTCTTTCTTTCTTTCCTTCCTTGCATTGCCTCAAGTTTTAGTATATGTTTCAGAAAATGTGTTTAGGGTTTTCCAAATGTCACAAAAGCTTTCCTCACTTGTCACTATCTTTGCATATATACATACACAACCAAACACAATACCAAAGCTATACACATATATATGGTTTTTCTTTATTTCTCGCATAGAATCTGTAGTAAAAATCTATATAGTTCCAAACTTAGAAATCATTTGAGCATTACAAAAATCTAAAGTGAAAAGAATTGTTATAATTAGGGAAAAAAAATGTAGTTGGAGGAAATGATAAAGATATTTTATACAAAAAATATGCTACATAAAAGTCTGAAGTGCATTCAAAGAGTGACACGCATTTACCAAAGTATTCACCTTATATATATTATTAAGTGAAAATTCAGGTGTAGTCGACTTAGATGAAAATTTAGTCAAATTAGTCAAATCATCTAACGGCTCTCACTTATCAAATTTATGTAAAGATGACTGTACCTGAACTTTTATCATATTATTAACGTAATAATTCAACTGAATTCTTCGTTATATTCCACCAATCGATGCTAAGCAAGAAGTACTGATGACTCACTGTGCTATGCTTTGACCAATTCATGCCCTGTTTCGAGTTTTTCTTGTCCCCTCAGGGGTTGAAATAGATGTTCTATTTCTTTCTTCACTACTTATAAATGCTTTGCGAAAAAAATTAGGTTAAAATTTCGTGGCAGGGGGTAAAAACTTTAAACCAACAATGAGGTTCTAGGTTCTTAGGTTCAAGTACATACAA
Source organism: Arachis duranensis (assembly GCF_000817695.3). Lineage (NCBI taxonomy): Eukaryota > Viridiplantae > Streptophyta > Magnoliopsida > Fabales > Fabaceae > Arachis > Arachis duranensis. The sequence goes on along the minus strand of NC_029780.3, from coordinate 110,109,524 downwards.
CAATAATTGAAAAAATTCATTGATGATTGCAGGGTAAGCTATTAGATTAAATAATTGATTGTCTAGTATTGTCGCAACTTGGCAAAGGCTATTCACTCTCATCATCATCATACATAATTATTACCCAAAATTTAGTTACAAGGGCAAAAACGGTGTTAGATATGCTTATTTTCAAAACTGAGGATTAAACAAGCAAATAAAGCCAAAGAATATATACGATTTTTTTCTCCCTTATCAACCAATTGGCAAAATATCGTAGCCACCGCTTTCTCCAGCTAAAAGTAATTTTGAAAATTCACTTTTTCGATTTTATAATACTGAAGCTTTTATGTTATCATAACCTTTGGATTATTAGTTACTCCTTCTGTAAAGCCTATAAGAGAAAAGAAGTAAATGTAAAATACAAAAATGTCAGAAATATAAATATATATTATTGGGCTTTAGTTTATATGGGGATGTTATATACATATAACTAAAAGATTTTTGGCTAGAATAGGTTAATGGACAATGCAATATATATATATTTCAAGAAACTTATATTACCGATCATACGATCTATTAAAAATATGAATTTCATGATGAATAATTGAATATGCTGAATTATGGTGCAAAACCAATACGTAATTTAAGTGTCAAGATACATAAAACAAAATCACCCTTTTTTTAAGTTGGAAACGTGATTGCAAGTATATTATTTGGGAAAGTTTTTAAGTATACTGGTACACCGGTATTTCAATAATTTTTAACGGTGGATCTTAATTATATATATTATATATTTTTTATAATTAAAATTAACGATTAAAAATTATTGATGTATACTTGAAAATGAAACAATAACCGCTCACGTCCTCTTCCACTCTCGTTGTTGCAACGGATCCAAGATTCCGATGTACCATAGTTTGTTTCACATAACTAATACACTTTGAGATTTTGGGATGATTTTTTTTAGGTGGACTAGACAACCCTCAATTTTAGGTACTTCAATCCTAAGTACAACACATATCCCTCAATTTTAGGTACCTCAATCCTAAGTACAACACATACTAAGACGCTTCTCACATACTTTCCATTTTTTCTTCTTCAATTGTGGTTGGTAAGAGTTAAGCTCGAGATCTTTGAGATGGAGAGTGGGCAAAATGCCGTGAGAGTTAAGCCTTATTGGCGGACTTTGGGAGTTTGGGTACACGGTGTTGACCATTTGAAACTGAACAATAGTGGACATAATTTTTTATTTTGGGACGGTAATAGTGGACATAATTCAAATACGGTCTCGGGATAAATATAATTGGGCTTGGCATAGTTATTTATAAGGATCCACGTTTACTAAGAGACGCTAGTTCCACGGTTTTCTGGACCATGAGTTCTGAGCATTGAGGTTTCAATCTTAATCTTTTTTCAGACACGAAATGGTTTGAACTCCATGTCCAAAAACAAAAAAGAAATGTTTTGAACTCTTCGTGGTACTAAAGACCCAAAAAAAAAAAAAATAGGCACTCTTCATTGTACTTGGGTATAAGAATTTTCCAAGCATAGACTACAGGCACATTATATCGTTAGTTAGGAAAGGTTAAGTATTGTTTTTTGTTGTTACTATTTTGGATGAAAATTAAAATTGTCTCTAACCTTTTTTTTATTAAAATTATCTTTAATATTATAAAACGTTAAAAAATTATTATTTTTTTAAATTTTTGACTAAATTACCTTTTATCATCATCTCTTCTTTTTATTCTCTTTTTATTTTCCCGGCTCCTTCCTCCTCTCTTTTTTCTGTTCCACTATCTCCATCCAAATCTTCAACAACAACTATTTTTTTTAATTTTAAAAAAATCAAACAAAGCTAACACAGAATCAACAACAATATATTTAGATTCAAAAATTCATCAATAATAACAATTCAAATTTAAGACAGAAAATTCAAAAAAAAAACGCAAAAAAGAGAGAAGAGAGAAGATGGGTGGTGTTGCTGTCGTCCGTTGCTATCGCGATTGAGGAAAAGAGGAAGAACGATGGTGCGAGAATGATAGTAAAGGAGAACTATGTGATAGCGATGACCGAAGTTGAAATGACGTCGTTGAAGTTGATGCTGACATGATTGTCATTGAGGGTTAAGGAGAAGCCGGGATTATCGAGAAAGTGATCGTTGTGGGAGATGAAGAAAGTAAAGCCAACGTCGATGAAAGAAGGGTTGAAGTTGGTGATAGAGAGAGAGAAGATGGAGAAGGAGGCGGGGACGGAAATGGTAGGTGTTATTTTTGTTTTTTAGTATTATTTTTATTAATTTTAAGAATAATTTGATCAAAAAATAATATTAAAATAGAAAATGACGATTTTACGATGTTTTGTAATGTTAAAAATGATTTTAATAAGAAAAGAAGGTTGGGAGCAATTTTAATTTTCACCCAAGTCAAGTCGTTAAGGATGAAAAAAATACTTAATTTTGTTAATAACAACTTTATTAGGTATGCAATAAAATAGACTACAAAAATCTGTCATTTGTATAAAATACAAATAAAAATATATAACACATATTAAAATAAATTAAATAATATATATTATTCACAAATACAAGATAACTATCTTAGTAACTTATTTTAATATTAAATAATATTTTTGTATTAGTAATTAGTAATGATTAATGAGAGATTGGTTGCTCCTTAAAATATCCAGTGTTGTATGTCCTTGTATGATACAAGGAAATCGGAGGAGTAAACAGAACACAACCAAACATGCATAACAGCAAAAGAAAAATACTAGATGACCTAACAGGCTAACAATTCATTGTGGTTGAAGTTGTTTTGTGCGAATTGCATGAGAAATGCCTCTAATAGTATTTGGAGTAGTCCTGCAGCAACCACCGAAG